>NC_132902.1:13780575-13925575 GCF_030463535.1 Salminus brasiliensis | reverse complement strand
TTCAAATGTAAAAAAGGTAAAAGAAAAATAAATAAGTGTTATTTGTCATTATTATTTGTCAATACTTGTGGGTTGTGTTCCTGTCAACAGTGGTGAGTACTTCATGATAGTGGAAGTCCAAGGAGGAGTGTCATACTTTTCTGTGTATAGGCCTCCGCAGTTGCATAACGGTCAGAGTGTCCATGCTGAAAGAAAGTAGCTAAAATTCATATGTGAGTATGCATTGAGTCAGAATTGAATCTTTGAACAATGAAAGGCAGGTCTGATGACCCTGTATGTGTGCATTAATAATAATAATAATAATAATAATAATAATAAAGATGGACATTCCTGGTTAACAGTTACACATTTCAATGAATCACTGTTAAGTCCAACTGCCTATAACTTCAGCAGATACTCTCTTGTTTCAGTCCAGGTTTCTCCATTTTCCCTAATACATGCAGCCATTTTGCAGAATGCTTTGCTCCTCGGCCCAATTAATGGGGGCGTGTTCAAGTGGGAATGTGGCACCATTGCATACGCTCTATTCTCCAGTGGCCTCTTTCAGTAGAATATCAGTAGAATGCACCTTGGCATGCTGTACATGCTGTTCAGAAGCATAACATATAGTTCAAGATGTCAAACGTATAATTTTTGTTATTCTGATCTTTTTTTTGTCACATCTTATTATATGGAATATATTTGGAAATCTCCCATGTCTGGAGTCATGGATTGGATGTATTTTTCATTTCAGCAAAAAAGAAAAAAGGGAGACAAATGTGAGATAGTAATTTATAACAGCTTAGTATTTTCTGTGTTCTTCATTTGTATTACTGACTTTTATTTTGACAGTCTGTTCATAACTAAATTTCCACAAAGCTCCTTTGCGACAATGCCATTTGTTAAACAAAAAATGTTATACAAAGACCTTAGTTTTTTATTTCAACACATTTTTGATTCAACGCAGTCTGTTTGTTCCTTTGTATTAGTGACTTTTATTTTGTTACAGTCAGTTTGTCTTTATTAGTGACTTTTATTTTGACACGGTCTGTAATGGTGTTTTGTATTTTGAGTGGTCTATTTGTTTACATTAGTGACATTTATTTTGACACAGTCTGTTTGTTCAGTTGTTCTAGCGACTTTTTTTTGACACAGTCAGTTAGCGGTCGTGTTGGGCTACTTTCTTGCGCTCTGTTTTTTCCCCTTTCATTCTGTTCCACATTGAAAGTTAATAGTCAAGTCTGTTGTTCTAAGGTTGACGTACTTCGGGATTTGTCCTGTATTCCACACTGCTATGGTTAAACTTTGGTGATTAATCTGCGGTTCTCGTGCATCCTGAACTGTGAGGAGCGATCCGTATGAAACTGGTAAACCTCAAAGATCAGAGGAGTGACCAATCACAAAGCAGTACAGATACTTTCATCAGTATAACACAAAAGATCATCAAAACTGTTAATATGTTAACGTGACTGTAAATGTAAATATTTATAGGGACGAAAAAAGTAGGGATAGAGGCAGAGGGAGAGAGGGCCAGCAGCTGCGGGGTGCTTGCTGGACATGTGACTGTTGCCTTTCTTTCTGCAGGGACAAAAGCAGGCCATGTGTGTGTGTGCGAGTGAGGAGTGGGCAGTACAGCAACAACCCCAACCACGGCGATGGAGCGGGGCTTTGTGGGGGCCCAGCATGCAATGTAGCGTGTGTTTGTGTGTGTTAGAGAGCGAGAGAATTAGAGAGAGAGCTCTGTGTGTGTTGGGGGGCAGAGGTCGACAGCCTGGCATGCAGTATGTTTACAAGCACAAGGACTGCATAGGACTGCACTTTTAGATGCATAGTGACATATCTCTGTTCTCATACAAAATCGTGTAACTACATGTTTAAACATTTTATTTTCAGCAACACGTGAAAATGCCAGCTGCTCTTTACATAGTGTGAACCTTTCATAATGAATGGACCAATGGAAATAGTATAAAATGGTAGTATGTGATTTTTCAGTCTCTGCCACTCCCATCTGGCTGGTCTTCCTATGTGCACCATCAGGCTCTTGTAATTGATCGGAAGCACGGGTTTCTAAGTTCAGCCATGTAACTCCTCTGCTGCATTCTTTTCACTGGCTTCCTGTAAAACCCTTGTGCTGGCCCCCCTCCGTTTTTGATGGCAATAGTCAGAACCCAACCCGCACCAAGAGCCCTTTGAGCTCCACGTACAGCTCGACTTGACTTTCCATCCTTAAAGGTGACTGGAAGACAAGCCTCACAACCTTTTTCTGTCCTTGTGCCTAAGCGGTAACAAACTTCCCCTGGGTGTCTGGACTGAAGACCCATCTCTTTCAATGCAGTGCGTGCAGAATTATTAGGCAAGTTGTATTTGAGAGGAATATTTTTATTATTGAACAACAACTGTGTTCTCAATCAACCCAAAAGACTCATAAATATCAAAGCTTAATATTTGTGGAAGTTGGAGTGGGTTTTTTTTTTAGATTTGGCTATCTTAGGAGGATATCTGTTTGTGCAGGTAACTATTACTGTGCAGAATTATTAGGCAACTTAATAAAAAGCAAATATATACCCATCTCACTTGTTTATTTACACCAGGTAAACCAATATAACACAAAATTTAGAAATAAATATTTCTGACATTCAAAAACAAAACCACAAACAAATGACACTCAAAAGCCTTCCATCCATAGATTCTGTCAGTTGCTTGATCTGTTTACGATCAACATTGCGTGCAGCAGACACCACAGCCTCCCAGACACTGTTCAGAGAGGTGTACTGTTTTCCCTCCCTGTAGATCTCACATTTTATGAGGGACCACAGGTTCTCTATGGGGTTCAGATCAGGTGAACAAGGGGGCCATGTCATAATTTTTTATGACCCTTACTGGCCAACCATGCGGTGGAGTATTTGGCTGCATGTGATGGAGCATTGTCCTGCATGAAAATCATGTTTTTCTTGAACGATACCGACTTATTTCTGTATCACTGCTTGAAGAAGGTGTCTTCCAGAAACTGGCAGTAGGTCTGGGAGTTGAGCTTCACTCCATCCTCAACCCGAAAAGGTCCCACAAGTTCATCTTTGATGATACCAGCCCATACCAGTATCCCACCTCCACCTTGCTGGCGTCTGAGTCGGAGTGGAGCTCTCTGCCCTTTACTGATCCAGCCTCGGGCCCATCCATCTGGCCCATCAAGAGTCACTCGCATTTCATCAGTCCATAAAACCATAGAAAAATCAGTCTTAAGATATTTCTTGGCCCAGTCTTGACGTTTTATCTTATGTTTCTTGTTCAAAGGTGGTCGTTTTTCAGCCTTCCTTACCTTGGCCATGTCCCTGAGTATCACACACCTTGTGCTTTTTGATACTCCAGTAACGTTGCAGCTCTGAAATATGGCAAAACTGGTGGCAAATGGCATCTTGGCAGCTTCACGCTTGATTTTCCTCAATTCATGGGCAGTTATTTTGCGCCTTTTTTTTTTAACACGTTTCTTGCAACCCTGTTGGCTATTTGCCATGAAACGTTTGGTTGTTCAGTGATCACGCCTCAAAAGTTTGGCAATTTCAAGACTGCAGCATCCCTCTGCAAGACATCTCACAATTTTTGACTTTTCAGAGTCCGTCAAATCTCTCTTCTGACCCATTTTGCCAAAGGAAAGGAAGTTGCCTAATAATTAAGCACCCCTTATATAGGGTGTTGATGTCATTAGACCACACCTCTCTCATTACAGAGATGCACATCACCTGATTTACTTGATTGGTAGTTGGCTTTCAAGCCTATAGAACTTGGAGTAGGACAACATGTATAAAAAGGATGATGTGATCAAAATACTCATTTGCCTAATAATTCTGCACACAGTGTAGTACTTAAATCAGCACTTATCTTGCACTTAATAAATGCTTACGCTTACTTGATTTGATATTAATCAGCACAACATCAGCACCACAGTGTTTTGTTTAGGAGGAGCATTAGCACAACATCAGCACAACATCAGCACCACAGTCTTTTGTTTAGGTGGAACATCAGCACAACATCAGCACCACAGTGTTTTGTTTAGGTGGAACATCAGTACAACATCAGCACCACAGTGTTTTGTTTAGGCAGAACATCAGCACCACAGTGTTTTTGTTTAGGCGGAACATCAGCACAACATCGACACCTCAGTGTTTTGTTTAGGTGGAACATCAGCACATCAGCACCACAGTGTTTTTGTTTAGGAAGAACATCAGCACAACATCAGCACCACAGTGTTTTTGATTAGGCGGAACATCAGCACAACATCAGCACCACAGTGTTTTTGATTAGGCGGAACATCAGCACAACATTAGCACCACAGTATTTTTGATTAGGCGGAACATCAGCACAACATCAGCACCACAGTGTTTTGTTTAGGAAGAACATCAGCACAACATCAACACTACAGTGTTTTTGTTTAGGAAGAACATCAGCACAACATCAGCACCACAGTGTTTTGTTTACATTGTTTACATGTCTCATTACAGAGATGCACATCACCTGATTTACTTGATTGGTAGTTGGCTTTCAAGCCTATAGAACTTGGAGTAGGACAACATGTATAAAAAGGATGATGTGATCAAAATACTCATTTGCCTAATAATTCTGCACACAGTGTAGTACTTAAATCAGCACTTATCTTGCACTTAATAAATGCTTACGCTTACTTGATTTGATATTAATCAGCACAACATCAGCACCACAGTGTTTTGTTTAGGAGGAGCATTAGCACAACATCAGCACAACATCAGCACCACAGTCTTTTGTTTAGGTGGAACATCAGCACAACATCAGCACCACAGTGTTTTGTTTAGGTGGAACATCAGTACAACATCAGCACCACAGTGTTTTGTTTAGGCAGAACATCAGCACAACATCAGCACCACAGTGTTTTTGTTTGGGTGGAACATCAGTACAACATCAGCACCACAGTGTTTTGTTTAGGCGGAACATCAGCACAACATCGACACCTCAGTGTTTTGTTTAGGTGGAACATCAGCACATCAGCACCACAGTGTTTTTGTTTAGGAAGAACATCAGCACAACATCAGCACCACAGTGTTTTTGATTAGGCGGAACATCAGCACAACATCAGCACCACAGTGTTTTTGATTAGGCGGAACATCAGCACAACATTAGCACCACAGTATTTTTGATTAGGCGGAACATCAGCACAACATCAGCACCACAGTGTTTTGTTTAGGAAGAACATCAGCACAACATCAACACTACAGTGTTTTTGTTTAGGAAGAACATCAGCACAACATCAGCACCACAGTGTTTTGTTTAGGAAGAACATCAGCACAACATCAGCACCACAGTGTTTTTGTTTAGGAAGAACATCAGCACAACATCAGCACCACAGTGTTTTTGATTAGGCGGAACATCAGCACAACATCAGCACCACAGTGTTTTTGATTAGGCGGAACATCAGCACAACATTAGCACCACAGTATTTTTGATTAGGCGGAACATCAGCACAACATCAGCCCCACAGTGTTTTTGTTTAGGTGGAACATCAGCACAACATCAGATCCACAGTGTTTTTGTTTAGGCGGAACATCAGCACAACATCAGCACCACAGTGTTTTGTTTAGGTGGAACATCAGCACAACACCAGCACCACAGTGTTTTTGCTTGGGTGGAACATCAGCACAACACCAGCACCACAGTGTTTTTGTTTAGGTGGAACATCAGCACAACATCAGCACCACAGTGTTTTGTTTAGGTGGAACATCAGCACAACATCAGCACCACAGTGTTTTGTTTAGGTGGAACATCAGCACAACACCAGCACCACAGTGTTTTTGTTTGGGTGGAATATCAGCACAACGTTAGCCCCACAGTGTTTTTGCTTGGGTGGAACATCAGTACAACATCAGCACCACAGTGTTTTTGTTTGGGTGGAATATCAGCACAACATCAGCACCACAGTGTTTTTGCTTGGGTGGAACATCAGCACAACACCAGCACCACAGTGTTTTGTTTAGGTGGAACATCAGCACTCCCTTAGTTTTAAGACAAAAAGGTACTTCCATGGTAAAATATTTATTGATATTTAAGGTGAATAATTACTATAATAATTGTAAATATTTGATTACTGTTAAGCACAATATTTTTTCCACAGTAGGATGTGCTACAGTAAATAAACTAATGTACAAGGTGCAGTTCAACAGTTTGCATTTAAAAAAGAAGAAAACCCAGTCCTTGACATTCCACAATAAAGCAATGGGAAGACATGTAAGTATGACAGAAGAACATGTTTTTTAAGTGTACTTAAGTACAAAAGTGGTTAATAAACAAAACAAAAACCTGTGAAATCCTTACTGAGCAGGAGCTTTTTTTCTTTCCGGATGATTCCTTTTCTTTAAAGATTCCTCTTTAATTAGCTGGATGCTGAGCTAGTGTTTTATGTTATTGGCTTGTAGTGGAAAACGAGGGGAAAACTTTCACTTAAGAATTCCCTTTCATGTCGTAAGAAGGCAGGCATACACAGCTACTAGTATTCAGGCCCAGAGCCCTCAGTGTGTGTTTACCCCTTTAACTACCAAATCGCACGCTAGTTAAGGCTTCTAAGGGACACGCAGACAGCCAGTCAAATCGGATCTTTGTTTGGCTTCTCACACATTATATCTGATGCATCCGATCTTTTCTTTGAAGTCTAAACACATGAAATCCGATCTGTTCTAGGCCAAATGGACTTGCGTGCTTTTTCAGCGGACGAACACAAACTAGTAGGTTTTCAAAGGGCTCAGATCCAGTGAAGTCCAGCAAAAAAGACTTCAAAAGCAAGTCAAATTAATATTTAGTAAAGAAGATTTCACATTTAGCTAGATAACATGGACCAAAATGGATTGACCAGTAGAAGGAGGGGGAGGGGTATACTGTGCACTATACTGCACAGTTCTATTGAGCAGTCTTTAATATTTGTTCAGATATGACTTACAAACTGTAAAACTCTGCTAACTGGCCTAATGGCTTTAGCATAAATTAGGTTGCACTGTATTGATCTGCTTTAAGGGGGGATCAGTCATTTTGCTGCTTGACTCTGTCCAGTCTGAGAGCAGCACAGAGTGGCCAGCAGTGCAGTGCTGCCCTGGGTTAAGTTCCTTCTCCAAGGGCACAAGTATGAGCAGTCAGGAGCCACAGTTTAGTGTGTAAAAACCTTTCTGTGTTAAAGGGTTAAATAAATGCCAATATTGAAATAACTATTTCATATTTTTTATTATTACGTTTTTTTCTTGTTATTGCTGCAATTTTATTTATCCATTACTTTCTAAATATCTGCTCTCTATTTATTTTTTTTATCCAGTCCCTTCTATGGTTAGCTCAAAATATACACAAAGAAACCAAGAAAGACAATGAAAACTTTCGGAAAGTTCAGCTCGTAGGATTGTGGGCTGCTGGTGCACTGTTCTACTGTGCAGTGACATCTGCACAATTATGACCTTAATTGGCACAGGGAACATTTCAGTGGAACAGCGGGCAATAACTCTGCATACAATAACCATTAGTTTAAATTTACATTACTGTGCAAATGAATACGCCCTCAGTCCTGGGATTTGAACCTATGACTTTCAGGTTGCTCACTGGCTTAAACATGGCGATAACCTGATGAGCTGAATGTGTTTGAGAAGAGAAATCAGTGGGGATGACCACACACAGGCCTC
The DNA here is from genome assembly GCF_030463535.1 of Salminus brasiliensis. NCBI lineage: Eukaryota > Metazoa > Chordata > Actinopteri > Characiformes > Bryconidae > Salminus > Salminus brasiliensis. The sequence goes on along the minus strand of NC_132902.1, from coordinate 13,917,917 downwards.
TAATAAATCCCTCATGTTGTTCCTTTGTCCAAGCACAGTGCTGCAGCAAGGCTAGCCAATGCTCCTGACATGAGTGTATATCTGTGTGCTGTGTGTAATCAGCATAAACAATGGAATTACATGCAGATCTAGGAACCGTTCCTTCACAGCCTCCATATTCAGAATACCCCACCAAGCAACCATTGACAGCAGTTGGAACATCAGCACTTACTAATTTTCTTTGTCTTTAAGAAGTGCCTACTTAGATACTGTAGCTCAAGACTGTGTTCTTGTAAGGGACATTCTGGAGCTTCAGAGGAGCATATGGACAACATAAGAAGAGCCCAAAAGACTTGAACTAACCAGCACTTCCACTACATCTTTGCCCAGACCATAATCCTCCTACAACTGTTCTCACATCTCTGTGTTTTTAACTGTTGCACATGCACACATGCTGCAATACACAAACCGACCGCACCCACTGTGTAGAACTGGCCATAATCTCTCTGAATAAGGACCCTCCCACATTCCTCTCCTGTAGTCAGTGCACACATTAGTTTATTGCAAATGGATGCATTTATATAGTGTCACTGTGGTGCAGTAGCCTTGTATCTCCATTTATTTATGTCAGTTTTGGTTTGACATAATGTGCATTTGCCAGTTGTTCTTGACATTCTGTTAAAATTGATCATGATGAATGGACTTATAGAAGTGATTTTATCCATTGCCTATATGTAAATAGTATTGTAAACATTTTACAGATATTATATATATATATATATATATACAGAACTATGTACTATATATCATCACTGTCCTTCTTCAAAACTTCAAAACCTTCCATCTTCACAACTTTCAATGGAAGTCAATGTAAAAAGAGTTGATTCCAAGTAATTTTGGAGCATTTCTATTGGTCCATTCATCATAAGATTTGGACACAATGCAAAAAAACCCCAAAACAAAACAAAACTACCAGATTCAGATTGTATGAAAACGTAAAAACTGTCAGAAACTGATTTACTATTTTACACAATATGGACAGAAGTATTGGGACACCTGCTCAATGATTGTTTCTTCTGACGTCTCTACTGTCCAGCGAAGGCTTTCTACTTTATTTCTCAGAGCATTGCTGTAAGGATTTGATTGCATTCACTGGCAAGACCTTAAGTTCAGGATGTTGGATGATTACCACCGCACCTCATTCAGTTCTAGGACTTTTTTGACCTGATGCATTTTTCCCTTTTACTCAAGTTGGTTGTTGGGAGCTACACTGAAGAAACAATTCTTCAGTTAGTATTAAGCTACTCTGCTCTGATATTACAGTGCATTCTGCCAGCTCGCTGTTTTATATAAGCTCCATATAATAAGCTCCACAAAATGCCAAATACCCTTTGAAGCCCTGAAAGCAATTCCTAAATGTAGCCTTCACAAGCCAAACAGCAAGACTGATCTCGGGTCAGTGGAAGTCTACCGGCGCTGCTAATCTACGTTCTCCATTGGCTGCTTTTTGAAGCGGTTGGGGGTTTTCACCCCATCCAGAAGGGGGACACAATTAGTGCGGCGAGGCACAAACAGTAGGGGATCCCTCTTTGAAGTGAGGATCAAAAAAAAAAAAAAAAAGAGAGGAGCTGCGTGTTTTTGTCCAAAATGACAGCACTGCCAGGTTCAGTAATGCAAAGCTAATGGAAAGCGTGCTTTATGATGTTTGTTAATTACCCCGTCTATCGTGGCACTGTGGGGAGGGGGGATGGTGTAGAAGGAAAAGAGGAGGAGAAGGAGGTATGCCATGGAGGGGAAGAAAGGAGGAAGAAAAAGTTAAGCTAGAAGAGGAAGATGTGGAAAGAGAGAGAAGATCCTAAATGAAGGAAAACAAGGAATGAGACACGTGCACAGTGCACAGAGACAGAAAAGGGGAAAGAGAAGGAAAAGGGGGAAGGCAGTGGAAGGGGTTGAGGGAAGCAGGGCAGGAGAAAGGGAATAAATTCAAAGTAAAAGAGAACATGGGTTACATGCACATACAGAAGGAGAAAGAAAGAAGGAACAGGAGGGAAGAAAGAAGGTGAGGAAAGCATAGGATGACAAGGATAAGGTACAAGAAAGGAAAGGACCAGCAAGGAAAAGAAAAGGAAAGGACAGGAAAAGAAAGAAAAGGAAGAAAAGGAAGGGAAAGGGAAAGGAACAGAAAGGAAAGGAAATGAAAGGGAATGAAAAGAGAAGGAAATGAAGGAAAGGGATGGAAAGGGAAGGAAAAAAATGTAAAAGAAAGGAAATTAAAGAAAAGGAAAGGAAAGAAAGGAAAGGAAAGGAAAGGGAAGGAAAGAAGGGAAAGGAAAGGAAAGGAAAGAAAGGGAAGGAAAGGATGAAAAGGAACAGAAAGGAAAGGAAAGGAACAGAAAGGAAAGGAAAGGAAAGAAATGAAATGAAGGAAATGAAAGGAAAGGAAATGAAAGGAAAGGAAATGAAAGAAATTAAATGAAAGAAAAGGAAAGAAAGGAAAGGAAAGAAATTAAGTGAAAGAAATGAAAGGAAAGGAAAGAAAGGGAAGGAAAGGATGAAAAGGAACAGAAAGGAAAGGAAAGGAACAGAAAGGAAAGGAAAGGAAAGAAATGAAATGAAGGAAATGAAAGGAAAGGAAATGAAAGGAAAGGAAATGAAAGAAATTAAATGAAAGAAAAGGAAAGAAAGGAAAGGAAAGAAATTAAGTGAAAGAAATGAAATGAAAGGAAAGAAAGGGCAGGAAAGAAATGGAAGATCCGTGCAAAGGGGAGAGAAAAGCAGTAGAGTCTAGATGAAGAAGGACAAGAAAAGGGCAACTGCACAGAAACAAGGAGAAGGAAAACAAGGCCTACAGAAGAGCAAGAGAGGGATAGAAGAAAGAGTAAAAAAGAGGATGAGGGGAAGGAAGCAAAGGAAGAAAAAGAGGAGGGGAAAGGGAAGAGAGCCTGGAGGACCAAGAAAGGGGACAGGCTCTACAAGAGAGAGCAAGTGTTGTGAAAAGAGGAGAGGCCAAGATGAAACCAAGAGGGCGATGAGAAGGAAAACGAGGAGGGAACAGAGAGGCAGACGGGAGAGAGCAGAAAAGGATAAAGAAAAAATGTGTGTGTGTGTGAGAGAGAGAGAGAGAGAGAGAGAGAGAGAGAGAGAGAGAGAGAGAGAGAGATCGAGGCTGAGGAAAGAGGGGGAAAAAAGCAGGCGAGGAAAAAGGTTTAGGCTGGAGATATTTCCTTTCCTGAGATAAGAGAAGCCACCAAAACAGGCAGAAGCTTCAAAGTGAGGGAGAGGCTCCCACGGGACAGCACCGTAAACCTCTTCCACAGCTGCACATACACACACACTTACACTCACACAGACCTCGATCTGAACACAGCACATCCAACAACACACACTTATTTTCTCTCTCTCTCTCATCAGACAGGCAAGGTTCGGCACCTCTGGGTGTAAAAGCGGATTGCTAATGAGGTCAACAAAGGCAAAGAAGCCCACAGCCACAGAGAAATGACTCAAAGGCCAGATACACATCTCAGCCCACGTTAAAGATTACCCATGCTTTTAAAAACACCACTAAACAGGAAAGTGACAGGCTTTAGACAGGAAGTTCTGTTTTTAGGATTATTCAATGCCTTGTCACTCACTCATTCACTCACAACACACAGTCTTGTCTTGCCTCACAACACACAGTCTTGGGGTCTCATTTATAAAACATTAGTTTGTGTGAATTCTACAGAGTTCATTGTGGAAAGCACACATTTCATCGAACTGAGCTCCTTGCCAGCAATCCATTCTCAGAACTTGTGAATGGCCCCTTTAACTCTCTTAAATCTGCCACCAGGGCAGGGCCATGTTGACCACAGTACCAAGTGTGGGAAACTGAGGCTTACTATATGCTACTGCACTGTAAAAAAAAAAAAAAAAAAGGCAGGCCAGCTTAACATTTTAAACCCTAGGTTTATCTGTTATTAATTATAATGCAGAAACTACTATGAATCATTTGGTAACAGTTAAGCATACTCTGTGGTGTCCCACTGGGTTCTATTTTAGGGTCTATAAAACTCTGAGGTTAATTATGAGATTATTGCAATTATGAGGACGAACGGATGGGGGGGCAATGTACAGGGTTCAATATGTTAAAATGATAAGGCTACTGATTACATCAGAAGTGCTCCAAACTTCTAGTTCTGCATCTTGGTTTGAGCCTCAAATCATTAATAAAAGTGCTGCAGCTGAAATTGCTTTAATATTGTATAAGTTGTTTAGACTGGGCCCCTTCCCCACTATTTGTATACTATTCATTCCCAGGTTCTGCATGTTGGGACTCTCCTTATCACCTTGGATGGTCACCTTGACAAGCAGGCAGTTAGACACTTGTGCCACTCTAGAGCTGTGAATGCCATGCACATATCTGTAGCCAAGAAACAACAGAAAGATACATTTACTTAGGACTGTGTCTTTATTTAGTGTAATTTCACAGCTCTGGAAATAAACTGCATGCTCATAAGTTTAAGTTCCAGCAAAGGCTCCCAGTCTGGGAACATCCTGTGTTAGAGGAGGCTCTAACCTACATATGGGAATAAACAACAAACAGATTAACTGTGAGGAACACAGACTGAAAATCTTACAAAATATTAAGCTGCAACTCATTTACTAATGCTTTCAGGCTCAATTCAACATGCATTGTTGACCAAACTGAGATGCAGAACTTGAAATTGCCAGGACTTGAGGCCTGATCATGAGGCTGTCCTTACTTGTGGATGCGCTGTGATCTAAGGAAGTTCTAAGTAAGATCTGAGTGAGTAGGTGCAAACTATGTCAGGTAAGATAGGGTTCTGAATGTATTACAGACAATGGCCTCTTTTCCACTGCAGGCCCAAATGGTTACTAAAGCCATACCATACCGTTCTGTGCTGGTGCAGCCCCGTTAGGCCAGTTACTGTCTTTTTCCTTTTGCTATGTTGCTAAATCAGGACTAGGAAGTGCATGGCGTCTCATAATAATTCTGCAGCAGTTGCAGTCATTGGTCTCACTCGTCTCACATTCCCACCCTGGGTTCACAGAGTTAGCAAGTTAGCACAACCTGTGAAACGGAGCATATGACCCAAATGCAAAATTGAGAACTTGCAAACTTTTTTACTTGTATGCGCCCTGCTCTGGGGAGGTGGGCTGGAGTTCGAAGCAGGTTCTAGATGGGCGTGTGAAACTGAAGCACCAGCGAGGTGACAAAAAAGTAAAGAAGGGAGGAGACGTTTGAAGTTGTTTGACGCGATGATGAAGTGAGAATGAGGGTTTTATGGGCTCAAAGGAAGGAGTTTATCGCATGGACCATCTCCCAATATTAAGTTGTCATAACAGCACTTTGTGTGCAAAGCAGCACAGAGAACACTCCGCAAATGCCAAGTGAAGATGGTATGGATGGAAGTGGCTTACAGACCAATCCTACCAATGGATCTTGCAGCACAAAGGCTCTCCCACCAAATGGATCTCTGGCCCCAAGTACGATTAGCGAACTGTGGAGCTCTGGATATATGGCCAATGATATATTAAGCAAATCAAGGCTCTGAATACATTGTATAATCCAGTGAAGCAGTAGGTAAGCTTGAATATCCAGTATCTTCCCCTTATTCAGACTATACACTGGTTCCCAACACGTGACTCAACTACTCAACTCATTAACAAGTCCTTTCTGAGGTAAAGTGGGTGTGTCAAAGCAGGGGCAACAGAAAAATATGCTAGGCAGTGGCCCTCCATGACCCCGGGTTGGGATCACTGATTTGACCACCACAGAAACACATTATCATATTAGTAGAATCAGGATAAGCCTGAATGTTTTCAAAAAGATCTGTCCTCCATCCGAGAGCTCACTTACAGTATTTCTGCTATCAAGTTCCCATATATGTTACACAGTTCACATGGTCTGTTGTCAGTATGAGGCCACTTATGTGCAAGTAATGCTCAAATATTTCCTTTTAACAGCAGAGATATGGGTGTGGAAAAGCATGATGGCTGTTTCACAGGAAGGCCCTGCAGACTCCAGTTACAGTCAAACTTCTTTACTTAAACTTATATTAGACCTCTGACCTTTCATCTCCTGCTGTAGGGGAAGCACAGTCGGGGGTGGGAGGAGCTAAAAGAGATGCTGGAAAAAGTGAGAAGAAAGATGGAATGAACAAAAGGGAGAAAGCAGTAAAAGAGCACACGCAGCTGGTGGGAAAAAAGGGAAAGCGTGTTTGTCTTTATTTTGAGAAACACTTTGCAGCGTTGCCTTGCAACATTACTCCTTTTATATGTTTGTGTGAAACTGCTTCATAAAAAAAAACATGCATTTTTTTTCTATCATCCAAATTTAGCCAAAAAACTGAGCAGTATTGTCAGAAGGCGCAGGCCCGCCTCGAGCAGCATCGTAAAACAAGCACTTAGAATCATTTTCTTCACAACAATAAAAAGTTTTTTTTTCTCCTGCTGGTACCCTGCCATCCCCACAGACTCACAGAAAGCAATGGCTGTGGAGAAAGAGATGAGAAAAGGTTTTTTTTCTGAGGCAAAAACCATAAAAGCTCAGCTACTGTAGATCTTTATAGGACACTTTTTAAAAGTCATAAAACAGCGAAATGACAGCATGTTATTCGGGAGAAAAAAATATAAAACAAAAACATTCAATTTGAATTTAAGGTGAAACCAAACCACGATGGCCTCATATCCAAGCAGTACTATGATTTGGTACATTTACATACTGAAAATGCAGGTTCAGTGTATGTAATAAGGTATATAACACTATGTGAATATGCTTGTGATATGCTGCTCAGCAACCTATTATGTCTCAGAGGAAAGCATTTGCATCCCTCTGTCAGCCCCTCGGTATCGCACCTTCCCCCGGGTGCGATACCGAGGCCAAGCCGCTGCCCACAGGTGTATCGAGTCATGTTCGTTTGGTTCATGTGTTTCACCTGGGACTGGGGGTACTTAAGGAGCCTCAACACCATGGTTCAATGCCGAGAATTGGAACCTTGAGGTCGCTCGAGAGGTTCCCCGTCTGACTAGAGGTGTGTTACGGTCAGCTTCGGCTCGGTATCCATGTTCAGGAGCAGGTCACCCTGCTAACCACGTTATCAGCGAGGCTGGCTCTTTCACTGTCAGGATTTACTGGCTACCCACGTCCCAGCAAGGCAACCCACACTCGCTGCCGCACGCTGCCGTTTCAGGTTTGGTCGGCCTTGCCGTCTTGTATAGCTGCTGATTCCCCAGCTCTCCTTGTCTATGTATTGAGCACTGCTCTAGTGCCCGCTCAGCTCCCAACTCCTCCCAGTCCCAGGTTTGTTACGTTCACCCTTTTGGTTTTGTTCATGTTTCTGCCCTTTTATTGCTGCTCATGTTTTTCGTACTCTTGGTGTTTGTGTTCGTTTTTCTTTTTTTAATAAAGCCTCTTGCTTAGATCTCCATTTCTGCGAGGGTTCATCCCATCACGTCTGGCCTAACACGCCATGACACCTTCGACCTCCTTTAATGTAAATTCTGTTGTTGGATATGAAGAGATTTTAGACTGTCTATAACTAAAATACCAAAATCAAGCAAGATCTTAATTAACTATTAATTGGCTATGGCTTGTTTAGTCATCCTTAGGAAAAACAAGGTGGTGCAATTTTTTACGCTTGAAAAATATTTAGACTCCTCAAACAATGAACTGTCATGGGCTCCTCTAAGCAGCTGCTGAGTATTCTGACAATTAACATAACTGATGCTCTCAAAGCAGGAAAAGGCTATAGGAAGACAGCAAAGCAGGTAGTCGTTTCCTCAGTTCATGATGTAATTATGAAATGGCAGATAGCAGGGATGGGTCACGGTCAGGTTGGGAAAAGGAAGAAAAACGTGTTTCACTGCAAAAGATTTGCACCACCAAAAAATTGCACCACCTTGTTTTTCCTAAGGAGGACTAAACAAGCCATAGCCAATTAATAGTTAATTAAGATCTTGCTTGATTTGGGTATTTTAGTTTAGCTTGGCGCTGGTTCGGTTGTTACGTGTAAACTGACGGATGTCTATCAGGTTTAATATCTGGATCTTAAACCTGCTAGATCAAGCTACAGCCAATGAAAGTGCAAGACATGGGGTGAAGAGTCAGTAAGTCGGGGTGGAGTGATACAACATCAACAAGCAAGGCTACAAGAAAAGTTCCTCGTTCTGCTTGGACCAAAGAAGTGCATTTGGTGGAACTTTGGCAAGTCAAGTTAAGTCCAGAGGCTCGACTTGACTTACCAAAGGCAGGAGCATCAGTGTCTTTTTCTGGTCTGGTAATTCATGACCCTGTGTTGCTGATCAGTCGTGTAGTGTACTGCGCAGAGTACAACAGTCTGACAACTCTGAAAGTCATGTAGTGTGTACATAACATTAGTAGACTCTGAAGTGGTGGTGCACTATTCTACTGTGCAGCAATGCCTGTACAAATATGACCTTCAAGTCTGATGTGTTTTGGAAGCAGGTGTTGGGGTTTATTGTTATGTTCAACTATAAGGAACAGCAGTAAGTTTCCGGGGTCAGTCTGACCCAATGCTAGTTTAACCACCCCAATTAAGTCCACATAAACATTATCTTTAGCTCAGTATAAGTTGAATCTGTATGTAGTGTAATTATATCTGTAGGTATAGTGTAACGCCCCTTATAGATCATGGCTTTCTTATGATTGTTCACTTGCCCCGCCCCACCTAAAAAAAATGTTTTTGTACCTTGGCAAAATGACACATTCAGCATGTGCTTTTTGATTGTATTGTATTTACACTATTTTAATGTTACCTAAAGCAATTCAAACAGCCCCCCTCCCAAAGAAGAAACTCCACCCCAAGACCCTCCACCTTCAAGATGCATCATTAGAAGGGTGGGTTTCATAGTTTTTAAACTGAAACTGAAACTGAATGAGCCCTTTTTAAACGTTTTGCTTTTAGGAGTATAACAAAATTGATTGCTGTTACACAAAATACACTCTGTACTGTATTGGAATTTCATGATGAACGCACCAATACAAATGCTCCCAAATCACTTTACACTGACGTCCATTAAAGAAGGATTCGTCCTTCTTCTCTATTTGATGGTTTTGAGATACGATTGACCTGTGAGCCAGATGTGCATTTCAAATTTCCTCATGACAATTTAAGTGACAATCAGGCAGGTGTGCGAATGTGTGTGTGTGTGTGTGTGTGTGTATGTGCTGGTTGGGGACCACCTCCACAGTCAGAGGAAGTTTCCTGTTTCCTTCAGGAGCAGATCAAACGCTCGGCAGGATCTGCCACCTCTACCCACAATCCCCTCTGTGTCCCTGACGTGTTCTGCAGATGTGCGTGTGCCTGGGCTTGCGTGCGACCTGACTTTCTCACTTCATGTAAACACTTCTCTGTATGTGTTAATAAGTGTGTGTGGGGGCTATTGCGGGGGGTTGGGTTAGTCCCCTCTGGTGTGTTTCAGAGATCTTGAGGAAGTGAAAACATGCCTGCGTCTCACGAAAGAGGTGATAGGGTCAGCACATACATACGGTACTGTCCATAAGTTTTCGGACAGTAACAATTTTTGTCGTTTTTTTTATCTCAAGAAAAAAAAGATCAGCTCGGCTTTTATTGGCTGGTTTATGACACTGGCAACAGCCTCAGAACCTAAGTTATAGCATAGTTTTAACACTTTATTGATTCTAGATTCTTACTGGATAGTGTTGCTGTCCTCTCTCTGTGTTCTCCTAACACAATGTGCTGTTAGCAAGCCAGAGCTTTCCTGAGTTTGATTTTCTCAAATTTTACTGGTAAAAGAAGAAGCTGGTGCTTTCCATTCTGATGTAGGTTAAGATCCAGTTGGTCCACAATGGAGAGAATAGATGGAAAAAGAAGTAAATGGGTACAAATCTGAAATTAAACTTTATAAATACATAATAATACGAGCAGCGAGTATCAGCTTTGTAAATGAGCTAGTTTGTTATTGTAGCGTGCTCAGCTAGTTTGTGCGGATGGTGGATGATGTGGTCTTGCAGTTATTGCATATTTCCCGGTTGGGTCAATGACGCTGTTGATGCGGGTGATGCTTTGCTGTCGGGGACACATTGAGACACATTGATGTTCACACTACAAGAATGATGTGGTCATACGCATCTCTGGCCACCTCAGAATGAGGTTTGAGTGATCGGATTACAGTGTCCCGCTCACACCTGTACTTCGTGCTGGCCATTTATGATTGTCTCACCCAGAACGCATGTTAATGCCAGGTGTGAACAGGGCCTAGACTTGAACGCGTCAGTACAGAATGTCATAACTATGACTCATTTGAATCAATGTATGTATATATTTTAAAGATTTATAAAGACCGTATTAATATTGTATACATTTAATAAATAAATAAATAAATAAATAGATTGTAATAAAACTCTTTGGAAACCCAATATTTAACCTTAATCTGTATTAAAGTCACTGATTCTAACTCTGATTTCAAACCCTAAAATGTGCTGAGTGTGTGAGCCAACCCTGGAGCCTGTGTGACTGTGTATATGCTCTCTCTCATCTCTCTCTAGTCACACTGCTCACTGACCCCTGAAGTCAGGGTCACAGCGTGATGTCCAGCAAGGGGCCACCCATCACACACGCACACATACACACACACACACAGGGCTTTGACACAGTTGCACTCAAACAATAAGAGGAGCCAGTCTCTGTATGATGGGAGAGAAACAAAGGACAGAGGGAAAAGTGAAGTAATGAGAGGAAAACAGGGCAGAAATTAGGAGAGTTGGTCAGGCAGGTTAGCTGCCAGCTAAATACACAGATCAGACAGAGTGACCACTTTACAAACTACACTCAACCAGAACGATGAGCAAGGAGCACTGATGTCACTGTTGCTCAGTGAACTAAGGGGGTGGAGGGAGTGAACGAGGGGAATGTGTGTGCTTGCTTCTTTGAGGGGGCTGGGTCCTTTTGAGAGGCCGGTGATGTCATCTGGACCCAAGTGTCAGGCTGTGATGGGTTGCCCCTCAAAAGTCTGGGAAAATGCCTCTCATTGTTTGTATGTGTGTGTGTGCCTGATCTTCACTGCTGCTTTTAGTGTTTGTTCAGGGTTCAGTGTCTCACTCTCATGATTTGTCCTCATATTTGAAAGCCAGACAACAAGTTTACCTTAGCCTACGAGAACATTCAACATTCAAGTCATCTCAGAGTTTAGTTCCACAATACTCCAAAACCACTACACCACTACAAACCTTCGTAGCATTGCACTCTGACAACATACATGCACCATAGTTTTCTCACTATAATACCTATATAATAGAAAAGAGACCTCCCTCCCCATAGTGGGATCAACATGTGGTCCTTTACACTGCAGATCTTTTATACACGTCTCTACTAAGAGCTTGTTCAGGGATCTCCAATGGCCTTGTGGAGAAGAGCTCAGTGCCAACAAGCCTCGGATGCTTTACGCCACAAGCTCTTGGATGTATCTGTAATTGTGGGGGCTCAAAAGAGTAAGGTGCTCCCTTGTGATGAAGATTTTGTCTTGTTTAGTCACCACGAATAGACTAAACCCAAAGACCTTGACCGAGATATTGACTACACTTAAATATGCATTTAATATTTGTAGTATTTTCCTGTTGTAATACTTACACCAGAACAATGAGAATGGAGCCACACCTTCAGTTCCTGTACTGCTGATTAGATGTTGGATGGAATAAGAAGTTTGTTCATTTAAAGTTGTTATTTAGAAAGATACTTCTGCTTATCCTGTTTCACAAAAGGATATTGAAGAGCACATTTTTTCTGTCATTGAAATTCAGTGAATGTACACTGTTTGAAAGCTTGAATCCGCACATGATATTAATCATTCCTGTTATTTTTCACTCTTAAAAAAGGGCTCTTTGAGGTTCAGAAAACAATAGAAATTGTACTCTAAAAAGTGTGCACAAATGTTTGTTTCCTGTAAAGGGTTTGCTTACTCATTTACACTTAGAAAATCAGCCTAGTTTTGGGAACAAAAAGAAGTTACCCATTTAGAATAATTTCTAGTTTCTTTTTTTCTGAGACCAGATAATAATTTGAGTAGAATTTACACACATACACACACACACACACACACATATATATATATATATATATATATATATATATATATATATATATATATATATATATATATATATACTGAGCTACAGAACTATGATAATTACTTATGTAATGAAAATAAAACCTGTCACAAATAGTAATAGTAAGTTTAGACTTTAAAAAGGATAATAAAAATAAGAGTTGCAAAGTAATTTAGAGCATTTTCATTGGTCTATTCGCCCAGAAATATTTACACAGTGCCCCGAGCAGCTACAGGAGTCAAACCATACAGAAAACTAAAAACTGGCAAAAATGGAGATACATGTTTTTATTTTTCCATATAAACCACCTACAAAAGGATTACTTATAGTAATTCAACAATAGTAAGTGTAGACTTCTAAGAGTTATTTGTACAATGCACTGTTTTAGCATACGCTGTGCATTTACAGTAATCCACACAAGAGTGAAGAAGTGAGAGCATGTGCTCCACTTTTCTATAGGAACAACTGGGCTTGTGTGCATTACAGACATTCTGGAAACATCTGGAGAACGTATGGCCCATCCTACCTTCAAACAAACAGCATTGTCTGACGTTCTTGCTCGCTTTCATACATCCCCTTCTGTCTGTCTCCTTTCCCTCCTCTTTCCACATCTCTTTCTCCATCTATTGTTCCTTCCAGCTTAATTCCTTTCCCTCTATTTCCTTCCATCACTCTCTCTTTCTCTTCTCTCCCACCAAACAGCTCACAACCATCACCTGTGAAAACATTGCACAGACCAGCCATCGCACGTAGACGCACCAAACCGCCTCTTATCAGCGATGAATAATGGTGGCATAACTGTAAGCCTTTCCAGAACATCTACAACTAATAAATCAACATGCAGAAAAATCACTAAACTAAAGAAAACTTCACGAAGTAAAGAGGAGAGCCATTTTTGGAATTCCTCAGCCTGCTCACCAGCCCTCCTCCTGCAGATCTGTCTTCATACAGAGTCTAGGGCTAAAGCTGTTAAAAGTGATAGTTAAGCTAAAGATTTTGCCAAACATCTAACATGTGCTTTATGGTTAAAGGTTGTTGGCTGATGTAGCTAACAAGTAGCCTAATGGAGGCCTATAATCATCAATTAGCACTGCCATCATATTATGTAATGCTATTTAGCATACACTGAATTCCTAAGCCTTATTAGTTTCACAGAATTCACAATTTGGTATCTTTCCTGTTTTTCCCTCCATCAGTGTCCTCATGCATTATACAAACACAACATACGGCCATTTGTAATCGCCATAGTCTCCAGAGATCACCCCCACAGTAGCCACTGAAGCTAATAAACAGAGCCTAAGAAATAGAGGTCGTATCCATATTTATAGAACTGAAATTTCATTAGTTACCCCACATCCTTCCTGAAAATGTTCACATGAATTTTCCATTAATCACAATTAATGTGTTCAAAACCCAGTGGTAAACCTTGACTATTAAACAAGGGTGGCCACAGTTTGGGTTTTTAAAAAAGAGGACACTGAGGACACATGGGAATCCGCCTTGGTTAGGATGTTGTGGCTGAGAGGCTTCAAGTAGGCCTAAGTTGTAGGACCATGACAGTGCGTACGTGTCTGTATTCCATACAGTCCCAAATGCATACTACAAACCAGAACCCAGAAATGGTTTTGGACAAAGCACCGGACAGTTCTAAAGTGGCCAGCAATGACTCCAGCTCTTAATCCTATGTAAAGAACTGTGGAGAGATTTCAAAAACAACAGGCCTTTAAATCTGAGGGACCTGGAGCACTTGTCTAAAGAAGAGTGGTCCAAAGTTCCAGTAGAAAGGTGTAAGAAACTCATTCATGGTTGCAGGAAGAAATTGATTTCAGTTGTTTCCAAAAGGTGTGCTGCCAATTATATAGCAGAGGCTGCTAATCGTTTTGACCAATTTATTCCTGAAGTTTTGTGTGGAATAATATCAGAATTTTTACTTTTCAACATGAAGGTTTGTCTCCAGACTGACCCTAAAAGTAACTATTTCTTTTTTGATTGTTTGTTTGTGTATAAGTCACAGAATTCATACTGATGTAAATTTTAATTGCTTTTAAGTGATGCTGTAATACAGCCTCCACACCATGGGGTTATTTTCTACGCATAAAACTACAACTAAAACCAGGCTTACACTACTCGATTACTTTCATTTTGGCTACTGCTGTCAATCTGGCATGGCCAGATAAGTCTGTGTTGGTTGGCTGTAGTCTGCAGATTTTTTCATCAGTCTCAGTCAACAGTTGGACGGAGTCTCGAGTAGAATCGAGTATCAGTCTGAGCATATCAAACCCAATTCATCTCGTCGTCTAGTAGTGTATACCAGTAAGCCACTCAATCTGAAACGGTCTCATCAATACCTACACTGCTCAAAAAAATAAAGGGAACACTCAAATAACACATCCTAGACCTGAATGAATGAAATATTCTCATTGAATACTTTGTTCTGTACAAAGTTGAATGTGCTGGCAACCAAATCACACAAAAATCATAAATGGAAATCAAATTTATTAACCAATGGAGGCCTAGATTTGGAGTCACACACAAAATTAAATTGGAAAAACACACTACAGGCTGATCCAACTTTGATGTAATGTCCTTAAAACAAGTCAAAATGAGGCTCAGTATTGTGTGTGGCCTCCATGTGCCTGGATGACCTCCCTACAATGCCTGGGCATGCTCCTGATGAGGATCTCCTTCCAGACCTGGACTAAAGCATCCGCCAACTCCTGGACAGTCTGTGGTGCAACGTGACGTTGGTGGATGGAGCGAGACATGATGTCCCAGATGTGCTCAATCAGGTCAGATTCAGGTCTGGGGAACGGGTGGGCTAGTCCATAGCTTCAATGCCTTCATCTTGCAGGAACTGCTGACACGCCCCAGCCACATGAGGTCTAGGATTGTCCTGCATTAGGAGGAACCCAGGGCCAACCGCACCAGCATATGGTCTCACAAGGCGTCTGAGGATCTCATCTCGGTACCTAATGGCAGTCAGGCTACCACTGGTGAGCACGTGGAGGGCTGTGAGGCCCTCCAAAGAAATGCCACCCCACACCATTACTGACCCACTGCCAAACCGGTCATGCTGAAGGATGTTGCAGGCAGCAGATTGCTCTCCACGGCGTCTCCAGACTCTGTCACGTCTGTTACATGTGCTCAGTGTGAACCTGCTTGCATCTGTGAAGAGCACAGGGCGCCAGTGGTGAATTTGCCAATCCTGGTGTTCTCTGGCAATTGCCAAGCGTCCTGCGCGGTGTTGGGCTGTGAGCACAACCCCCATCTGTGGACGTTGGGCCCTCATACCATCCTCATGGAGTCAGTTTCTAACCGTTTGTGCAGACACATGCACATTTGTGGCCTGCTGGAGGTCATTTTGAAGGGCTCTGGCAATGCTCCTCCTGTTCCTCCTTGCACAAAGGCGGAGGTAGCGGTCCTGCTGCTGGGTTGTTACCCTCCAAAGGCCTGTCTCCTGGTAGCGCCTCCAGCCTCTGGACACTACGCTGACAGACACAGCAAACCTTCTTGCCACAGCTCGCATTGATGTACCATCCTGGATGAGCTGCACTACCTGAGCCACTTGTGTGGGTTGTAGAGTCCGTTTCATGAGTGTGAAAACACCACCAACATTCCAAAGTGATTAAAACATCAGCCAGAAAGCATAGGTACTGAGAAGTGGTCTGTGGTTCCCACCTGCAGAACCACTCCTTTATTGAGTGTGTCTTCTTAATTGCCAATAATTTCCACCTGTTGTCTATTCCATTTGCACAACAGCATGTGAAATTGATTGTCAATCAGTATTGCTTCCTAAGTGGACAGTTTGATTTCACAGAAGTTTGGTTTACTTGGCGTTATATTGTGTTGTTTAAGTGTTCCCTTTATTTTTTTGAGCAGTGTATTAAAAATTGAGCACAAACAGTGTAGTTTTTAGGCAGTTATATGGCAGTTCCTTATTTGTATTTAATGTTCTACCCTACCATTCTGCCACTAGTACAGATCCAATACTGCAGCACTATTTAAGGTGGAACGTTTCATTTTCCTCGTATGTAGAGTAGCCTTCAATATGCTGTCTTACTCACCTCCATCAATCGAATCTGCATCTCTTAGGTAGCATGAGGTATACGTGTTTTGGGGTGTGTTCAGTTCAGTCCAGCAACAGGTTGAATTACTGCAGTAGATCATCACTAGTCGTTTAGTGTGTGATGGACAGTTTTGTAAAAATCAAGCAAAACCCAGTCTGGAAGTGTAAGATTCCCAGTCTTTTGGTAACCTGCTACAACCTTAACTGTCCTGTAGTGTACACAAGGCTTAAGCCTGTCAAACAAACAATGAGAGTCCATGTTCCCCCTCAAATAAACTCAGAACAAATACATTTTTGACATTTTTATTATGCATAAACTACAAAATGACAGGTGCCATGTAAATAAAATATATTTAAAAGGTTTTTAATTATATTTATTAAAATATTTGAAATTTTTTTAGCAAATGTTACTACAAACTCCTCCTTTGGTTACAATTTACATGGCCTATTGTTCATGAATGGGACTTAAACGAATAATATTATATATTAATATATTAATAATATTAATATATTAATAATATCATAATATTTCCATTCATAGCAGACATGTGTAAGTTGCTTGGGTACAAATCTAACTAATCTTAGTCAAAATCGTAGGTATTTTACAATGAATTCCGCAAACCCTTACTGCATCTTTTCAAACATTCTGTTCCTTACAAACGAGAACTCACAGATGCACATACCAAGATTAGAAAATATGCAGCTGTTTAAAATAAGATGACACTTAACAAATGACTCGTTCAACTTCATTCAATTTGGAATCTTTAAAATAACAGATTAATGCTTAAAAATTCAAGCACCTATTAAAGCCGACTTTCTAATAGTTCCTATAATAGTTCTCTACCGCTTATTATCAGCAGTGCTTAATACCCGTCTGTTAAAATGCAGACCAACTTTGACCCTCTCACATTAGCAGCGCTTTAATCCCAGATGAGTGATCTGATATGCTTTCCGTTTGAACTCTCGCTCTATCTTTAATCTGAGGAATGCTTTTTAAAACACTGCTCGCTTCCAAAGGAAAATGGACGCTGTCCAGCCAAGAAGAAGAAAAAGCATGGCGCGCTGAAAAAGAATGCAGGCGAAGGATGCCGAACGCTCCGAAGAAAAACATAAACAGAAGATTGAAAGGAATGTTTTCCTCCTCTGAATTTGGTTTGACTTCCAAGGGCCCTATTATTGCATTTTGCACTTTTGCAATTAGGAGGTCATCTTGACATGGGTCGATAACTACTCCGCTTGGGAAAGAAAACATTCTTGGGAATTGGTCAACTTCAGAAAAAAGGAAAGATGGGAAAATGACAGCCTGAGAGATAGACAGCAAGAGTGACAGAAATACTGGTGAAATGATCTACTTTATGTAACTTGAATATATAAAATTATCAAAATTATTATTATTAATGGGATTTTCAATTTAATCCCCGATGAGTGAGTAGTGTTCATGTAGATGCAGCTAAGTGAGCTCCCTCGTTGGTCATTCATTCCAGAGCTGGAATGAAGGCCACGTGCTGCATGCTGCATTTAACTTGGTTCAAATGTGGGGAGCTTTGGGAAGCATCATTTTCATGGATGCTTGACATTACTGAGCAACACAAGTTTCTGAAAAGGCTCTATTTGCTATTGCATTGCACTTCCTGTTGACAGTGTAAACAGCCCTAATGATTTGAGGTCATACGCTGAATTGTCCCAGCTTTCCAAGTTGGAAAAGCTAGTTCTGTTTGACTTTTCTTTGTCGAAGGTCAGAGCTAGACTATATGTCCAAATGTTTGTGGACACCCCTTGTAATAAATGTCTTCAGCTTGTTTAAGTTGCACCCTCTGGCACAGATGTGCAAATGCATGCTCACTCAGTTTGTGTCTGGAAAGATGGATGGTGCACCATCCAATACTTTTAGGATAAATTGGGCAGTTGGGGTTTGAGGTTGGTTGGTGATAATCCAACACCTTGACCTCAAGCTCTTGTCAATGAATGCAATGAATCAGTTCCTCACAGCTGTGCTCCAAAATCTAGGAGAAAGCCTTCCCTGCACAGTAGAGACAGTTATTCCAAGAAAAGTAGAATAAGCTCTTTTTTTAACACTCTTGATTTCAGAAGAAACAATGAATGAGTCCCAATACTTCTGTCCGTATAGCGTATATACTCTAGTGAAATGCAGCACGACCACCAACATAATTACAATGTGACTGTGAAGTCAACCCAACAAATCAAAGACTTTCTGGAAGTCTTCAATACCTTACTAGCTGTGAATACGAGGGGTAGCCTAATCAAGATACAGTCCGTTGTTAGAATGGAAACTTCTGTTCAAAGCTGTGACTTTGCATTCACTTTACATTATAGACAGCATAAATAATAATGACATAAAAATTAATAAACTATCCTAAAGTTAAATGGGAAAACTGTGGACATTTTACTTAAAATTAGCATACAGAATTGTGCTACTTTTTTATTTTAATCAAATTATAAAAGTCTCTATAATTATAGAAATTCCAAGAAATTCCAATTATAGAAATTCAATTATAGAAATTCCAAATGCATTAAGCATATCGTCGTTGTCGGACAAAAACCTTTTAAATTGAAGTCAAAGTAAAAAGACTTTATTTTGTCATTTTGGAGCATTTCTATTGGTCTATTCATCATGAACATGAATTGACACCATATAAAGAACCACTGTCAGATTCACAATATGCCAAAAAGTGTTACAAGTTTTTTGCGTGATAGCAACGATATCTGCCGGGTATCCAAGTTTAAATAATGCATCAGACCCCATCATGCTGGCTGTATGGTCATGTTAACAGCAGGCCTTCACCCTTCCTTTCAGCTGTGGTTCACCTGTTCTGTATTTGAGGGATAGAACTGTATAGTCTATAGGAACCCTCTGCTTGTCTGGTTTTCTGCAGACCTCATGAATTTCCTGCATGTTTCGGAACCTTCTGAAGTCCTGCGTGCACATATGTGGAGCAATATAACATAGCGTGGTGTGTATGTGTGTGTGCTGAATAGTGTACTGTGGAGCATGTGTGTAGGTAGTGTGTGCATGAATGTAATTGGGAGCAGACGTGAAGGGGCTCGTGGCCTCTGCGTGTTTCCGCAGTGATGTCAGTTCTGGCGGCCTGTGGTCGAGTGGGGAAACACGCGGCGGCTCGGAATGTCTGAGAGAGCGAACTTTCTCTCCTTCACTCTGTACTGACCCCCCCCCCCCCCCCCATCCCCACCCACCCCCTCGGTTCATTCATTCACCAATATCTTCCTGAGAATTTTCTTAAATTTGTTCTTGAAAAAAGTCCTAACAAATAGTTCACAGCTCTGCTCGCAGTACTCTCTCTCCAAACTACACTACATGGACAAAAGTATTTGGACACATGCTCATTTATAATTACTTCTGAAATCAAAGGTTTTAAAAAAGCGTCTATCCTGCTTTTGTTAGAATAACTGTCTCTACTGTCCAGAGAAGAAGGCTTTCTACAGGGAGTAGACATTTCTGTAAATTGATTTATTATAAACAGTCCTAGTTATTTTTTACTTGACCAATTTCACACTTTTCTTTATTGTTCAGAATTAAACAGTTTCCGTGACCGTGCCTTTAAGACTGATAGCTAGATAACTTCCTTTATCATTAAAAAATATAAATATCTGGGCTAAAACACTCTTTATAACTTCAGCCTGAATGGTCAGAGTTAATCTGCTGTTGAATGAACAAGTGAATATACTCTATGTAAGTGCATTGCGCAGCTTGATTTAGGGCATGTCAGTGTGTCTTTGCTATCGTAACGATGGGAAAATTACACCTCGCGCAGCTCGAAACGCACAAAAGTCATGTACTAAGTCTCTCAAGTAATCATGGGTGTGTTTCAGTAATCAGAACGTCACTTGCGATTCCCTTTAGGAGCCAGATGCAGCTTTGACTTTGGCGGATTGCTATTTCAATGATGCATTGCGCACAGTCTGGGCAGGCGTGCTAAAGCAGTGGATCATCTTGCCTTTAGAATAATGTAATTATTCATTTTTAGAATAATGTAATTATTCATTATATTTTTTTCTATTCTGTTTATTGTTAATGTAAAAGTCTACATAGCTGCCAACTGACAGCAATGGATATCTGACTGTTGATGTCTGCCTAGGTTGTTTTCAGTCAGTGGAGCTCCTGTGTTTTCCGTTGCCCAGATAGCAACCCGCAAAAAATGTACCTGAATACACCTCATTTCGAGACCACCACACCCATCGTCAAATATATATTCACAAGCACCGTTGCTATTTAAACAAAGCAGGAGGAAGGCGTGAAAACAGACTGTTGGCGGGGTGTAAGGGAGCAGCGAGCATCACAGCGCACCTTGCGCAAGGGTGTAAGATGGGTAAGATAGGATAGCTGATTGAACAGCTTCATCTTCATGTATGGACCTTATATATAGTCAATTCCCACTCCTTAGCTACGTCTTCTTCTACTGCATGCTACCAGCACTGGGAGGGTGAAGGACAGCCTATTGCCTCCTTGAAATGTGAAGCCAGACAGCTGCTATGTGACTGCCACTGACGCTGAACACGCTCAGAGGATTATACTAACCTCCAGTTCTGTTATGTCAGCTTCAAGGTGCTGTTGGGCACCTGATGAAGGCCCTTAACCCTCTCTGCTCCCCGGATGCCACAGCAGAGGCTGCCCACCGCTCTGGGCATGTACTGTTTGCGCAGTAGTGTGTATGTGTGTATTTACTGCATCTGTGTCCAACACAAATGGTGATTGTGATTGTCTTTGTCTTAGCAGTGAGGCAGGGACATGTTCAACACAACGGTCTCCAGAGTTTACTCATAATAGTGTAAGCAGCAGCGGTTCTAATGATGGAAATGCCCTGTTGATACAAGAGGTCCACAGAGATTGTCCAGACTGGTTTGAGCTGGCAGAAGGCTACAGTAACTCAGATAACCTCTGTAGCCCAACCTTGATACAGATTCCAGTTCTCTCATGAACAGAAAGCTGAAGCTCATTGTAACTGGACAGTCTAAGACTGGAGAAACATAGCCTGGTCTGACAAATCTCGATTTCTGCTGAGACACACAGGCGGTGAAGTCAAAATTTGTCCCAATGCTTCCATCTGTTTCCATACCTTAATTAATTTTGTTTAAATGTCTGTGCACCCCCCTCCCCCACCCCCACCGCGCAGTTCATTTCAGTGTTTTCGCCCTCTCTCCCTCCCTCCAGTAAGCCATGCCCACTCAGTAAAGGTGGAAACACTTATCTCTGAGATGCTGAAAAAGACCTACAGCACGACACCAACAGAAAACCACACACACACACACTCTACAGATGCTGCACAGAAATCAATGCTGACTAAATGCTGAAATGCACACATATCTCTCCAGAGGCCCGAGAAACACGCATACACTCACACATAAGCACACACAGACGCACACCCACAAAAACACACCAATTGAAGGCTCTTAGGAACAGCAACTGAGGCTTTTAAACACAGGCAATTACAGCTGCTTGCTATAAGACTCTTAATCTGTGTCTGTAAGGATATTTGTGTTCTGCACGCTCCACTTGAATTCGGGATATTATTCCAGTCACAAGTGGATTTTTGTAGCAAAATTAATCAATCCAGAAGTGCCGTTGGAAAATATGACAATCCCTAAATATGACAACTCCTGTTGGAGCAGAATTAGTGAAGCAGGCCTGCGGGGACCTCTTTCTCACTCTCTCTCTCTCTGCCTCTCCTTCTCTCGCTTACTGCTGATTTGGCTTTTATTATTTAAAATGTAAATGTTCCCCATTAGGCGCTCTTTTATTGTCCCTTTTTATTGGTCCTGAACCTGACACACACACATACACACACACACACACACAGCTCCTCTTGGTGCTACCCTGACCCATTTCAGCATGCTCGAAACATTTGCATGAAAGGATGTGGGAACTCAGTGCCAAAATAAACATCAATTATAGCTGTCATGCAGCACCCAAAACAGCTGCGGCTTTGAACAGCGCCGCAGCCAGCTTCAAACAGGAGGCTCTTTAAAGCCCAGCTTCACACAGAGCAAAGGCCAGGCTGCTTATAGGCCGGCCCCAGCGAACAGCAGAGCAACTCCAGCGCAGAAATTCGGAATATTCCAGAAAGCTGCTAATCACAGAATGAGTCTAGACCTGTGTGTGTAGTGCTATGAATATAGATACGTGTCTATAGGTACAAGGCCAAAACAAAAAGTGAGTGTGTGTAATACAGAGAAGGAGAGAGAAAGAGAGAGAGCAAGAGAGACTTTAAGAAAGAGACAATTAAACTCTGCAAATGAGCCAGTACTAGTCCAAAAGATTCATTTTCATTCCATTAATACCATTAATTCTTCATTAAATCACATTGTCGCTGTGTATCTCTGAAATGGCAACTTTACAGTGGAAGAAAAAACCTTCTGCCAGCAGAAGTCAAAAAAATGTTTTGGAGAAATACAAAATCATCTTAAAAATATTGAAAAAGTACATTAAAATTATGATAAATTATCTCAAGATATCCAGAAAGCATAGCAATGAGACTGTACTATGACATAATATCTTAACATAATCACTTAGTATCTCAAAATAATGAGAGCATAACAAAAAACTACACAGTATCTTAAAATAGTGACTTAGTATCTCGAATGAGTATCTTAAAATAATGACTTAGTATCTCAAAATAAAGAGTGTATCTCACATTAATGGGTATCTTAAAGTAATGAGTTAGTATCTCAAAATAAAGAGTGTAACTCGAAATTAATGAGTAAATATCTTAAAATAATGACTTAGCATCTTAAAATAATGATTTAGTATCTTAAACCAATGACTTAGTATCTCAAAATAACTTACTAACCAACCCGGAGAGAACAAGGTCAATTGGGCTCTCTCGGGCTCTGGCTCCTGATGGCAGGCAGAAAGACCCAGGATTAAAACAATCGATCCTCGGTTCATCCAGTGCATTAATATTTCATTTATCATGAAATTCAGACACAATGTAAGGAACAAATGACAAATTCACACTATGTCAAAAAGTAAAACACTGCAAAAATGACTCTTTAGGAGTGCTATTATAAGAACTAAGGTTGGATATTTTGCTGTATTTTTAAACCATAGAACTCTATTTATTTGGGTTTTACTCCATTAGAAATTGCAAGCTCTCTTTTATATTGTCTGATCAACAGAGCACCAATAAATGGCTTGTAATAAATGATACAATTACTTTAGATTAGCTGTTTAACAAATGATTTTCTTCTGACCGTTAAAGGGGAATTCCAGAGTGAAGTCAAGTCAGGATTCTTTTATTGTCATTTTGTCTGTGTACAAGTACACAGTGGAGTGAAATTACGTTCCTCCAGGACCATGGTGCAACATAGAGCAACTCAATACTACACAACACTACATAAAGTGCAATGTGCAAACATTTGTGCAAACACAGACCCAGAACAATGCTATAAATACGATAAATATGAGAAACATGGTACAATGAACAGACCAGACAGTGCAGCACCAACACAGCACTCATTACTGAATGTGTGTTGTGGGGATAAGGTGGAAGGTGTTATGCAGTCAGCTTATGAAATATATGAACACAGTAGCTACTGAGGTAGAAGAATACACTACTTCTGTTAATGCTGTATTTAGCAGTGATGTTCTTGATAGGGTGTTTGTGTGTGTGTGTGTGTGTGTGTGTGTGTGTGTGTGTGTGTGTGTGTGTGAAAGAGTGTGTAGGGGGTGTTAGGTCATGCCACTTAAATGCTACTTAACGGGAAGCTATTTCTTGAAACATATACTTTACTTATACTATACATACACTATACACTCTACATACACTATACACACACACACTATTTACACTACACATATACACTTTACTCACACTATACATACACTATACACACACAATATTTACCCTACACATACACTTTACATACACTATTCATACACTATACACTCTACATACACTATATGTACACTATACACACACTATACATACACTACACATACACTATACATACACTATACATACTCTATACACACTATGTTTACACTACACATACACTTTACATACACTATTCATACACTATACACTATTCATACACTATATGTACACTATACACAAACTATACTTACACTACACATACACTATACATACACTCTACACACACTATATTTACACTACACATACACTTTACTAACACTATACATACACTATACATACACTTTCCTTACACTATACATACACTATACACTCTACATACACTATACATACACTATACACTCTACATACACTATACTTACACAATAATCACACTATACATACACTTTCCTTACACTCTACACACACTATATTTACACTACTCATACACTTTCCGTACACTATACATACACTATACACTCTACATACACTATACATACACTGTAATCACATTATACATACACTATACACTCTACATACACTGTACATACACTATACATACACCATAATTTACACTATGTATACACTTTATTATTGTATTGTATTGTATTGTACTATTGTATTATATTATATATATATATTATATTATATTATATTGCTGTAATAAATTAAATGATTGAGGTGATCACTGGTTGACATTTCTTTTTTTATGAACAGACATTACAACATGACAAAAGGACAGTCAGTTAAAGCCGTGGGATAGCTGGCTCATTCAGATGTTCAGATCCACCTTAACCGGTACAGCAGTTACATCACTCCCGCGCCTGTACAATAACAAGTGTAGCTAGAAAAGTGCATTTCCTGAAGGAATGGTGGCGTAGCTTACATGGTTCACACTTTCATGCTAAGCCATAGCTATGTTGTTGCTAGGTGGTTTCAATAGTATTGCTAAGTGGTTTCCATGGTATTGCAGGTGGTCTCTATGGTAATGCTAAATGGTTGCTATGGAGCTGCTAGGTGGACAGTAGATAGGTCCAACAGTGTGGCAAGGCAATCTGTGGTATTTCAAGCAGTTTCCATGATGTTGCTTAGTGGCTGCTGGGGTGTTTCTAGGTGGTTACTAGACCGTTGCTTTGGTATTCTAGGTGGTTACTATGGTGTCTCAGGTGGTTGCTCAGGTGTTGCCAAGTGGTAGCTGTCATAACCCAGTATACCCCACTTGTAACAGCCATTAATGTTTGGGTGTTACAACTGTATTTGAGTCATTGTTACATTTAAACAGTGCAATGCAGAATTCCTGCATCCGGTCAAAAAATGCATATAAGCAAACATCACACAATCTGAGCAAACAATTTGAAGTTGGAGCAATGCTTTACTCTGCACCTTTTAAGGTGGAACACACAATTTACACAAGAAGTCATATGACGTTTAGCCTTGTAAAGCTTTACGAGTCATGCATGCACCCTCTCATAAACCGTATTTAACGCAAACACAACAGCTAACCTTTACTAGCAGCTGTCATGTACATCCATAAAGGGATTCATTGAAATGAATGAGCTGCCGATACCCAGATAGCATCATGGGCCAGTTCTGGACCACTCTTACTACTTACTACTTTCATCCTGCCTACATACCGCCATTGAAGGATGACACTGACTTTATCCGAATCAGAATGGCATAACACAGCCACAGCTGGCTACAGCTGGACCAGCTTTGGCCCAAAATAGAATTGCTATACAAACATTTCACATGGTGGGCTGCATGTAGACCACATATGGCCCAGAGTTCAAATACTGTGACAAACCTATGTGGCTGCTTCTGCTGGGCCAGCGTTGCCCACAATATACTTACCATTGCCATAACTGACCTGTATGTGCCTTAAATGGACTGAATATGGCCCACAATCATACAGTATATATGTTTGTGGACACCCATTCTAATGAATACTTTATGCTGCACCCATTGCTGACACAGATGTGCAAATGTACACACATACACACACAGCTTGTCTAGTGCCTATAAAGGAGTATTGTCAAAAGAATAGGACTCTCTGGAGCACAGAACCATGAACGTATTGGCACCATGCCTAATGCCAGGTGTGGGCTAGAGGGGTATAAAGCCCCCAGCATTGAGCTTTGAAGCAGTGGAACTGCGTTCTCTGTAATGATGGATGGTGTTCCATCCAGTTTCACTCCCAGAATGGTGGATGGAGCCATTCTAATCAGCCTGTAACGGGGGCACCCAGGATGAGTTTGAAGGGTTTCAAGGGTAACTCTCAGGCCTTTAACAGAAAGCTGGAGAAATGTGGTTTCTCCAATTGCCCATAAACTTATAGACTCAGTGCAAAGCACTTATGTGTTTATAATCCCTAAACGCAGCAATGCTCATTGCAACTTAAGTATTAGAGTATTATAAGTGAACAGTCAGTTCTCATAGTTGAAACAAAAATGGGCAAGTGGTGCCAGATACCACAGGACACCTTCATCATCATCAGTGGTCTGTTTTTCTGGATGTTTGTGGGAAAATGTTTCTGGAATAATATCCAGTTTTCCTGTGTGTTCCCAAAAATGCCCCTAGAACATTCTTCTTTGATTAGAGGAACATTCTCCATAATGTTACCTCAAACATCATCAATTTAAAACTCACCAGAATTCACCAGTTTCTTCCAGAGAATTTTTTAAAATTTGTTCGCATTCTGTTCACACTCGCATTAAATATGGATGAGATCCATCTGTGGTTTGAGTGATCTGATCATGACCTGATCACAGTGCATCTTGGGAGTGTTTACACCTGGCTTTTCACACGAACAAGTGAAATCCATACATGATCCGATCCCCAAATCGCCAGGTGCCAGGTTAAAGCAGACAATATGTGTTTTTTCTTTATGGAGTCTCATAATGTCACTCACAGAATGGTTTTATCAAGGCTATCAAGGTAATGGGTACCTTAATATTACTTTAGGAACTTGCTCCCAACATATAAAGAACCTTCCGTATATCTCAAAAATTCCATGTTTGGCAAGTGGTAATTTTCCTTACTGTACCCTACTGTAAAGCTACAGTATGAATAGACCTCATGGCGGCCACAGTCCAGGCTAAAAGAATCCCACATTCTTGTGACTCAAAACCAGAAGCATTGTGCCTGAATTTCTTTGCTGTATCTTCCTTTTTAGTAATTTTTCTGGTACAAATGGCAATTTTCACGATGATGGGCCAATAGAAATGCTCCAACATGGCTTGGCGTTCTTCTGAAAAGTTGCATTTTTTGAGAAACGTGGCGACGACAATACTTAAGGCAACAATGGCCACTTTACGACCATACTGCACTTGACCATGGATTCTATTCGTAAATCAAGGTCAGGCTAATTTCGAGCAGTAAATGTCTCATTTCAGGAGTGAGAGAAAGAACGAGATGGATGAGGCAAAGGACCAAAAACCAGAGCACCAAATTAACACTCGGGCAGAAGAACATGAAGAAGACGGGGCGGGGGAAAAGGGCCCAAAAACGTCTTTGATGTGGAGTTTTAGCAGGGGTCTGCTCAGTGACTGCTAATCTCGTCTCCATTTAGCAGCTCAGCTTTTTTCTTTTTCCATGAGACTCTTCTTTGGACAGCCTTCTTTGGGTAGCTCTTGCCCCTAAACTGGACATAAAAAGCAACAGTTTGTGACAACAAGCCAACATCTAAGCTAGTCTGAATCTATTTTAAAGAAGCCATCTGGCAAGTGTGTCTTTCCAGCTACGACAACAAGTGAATATTAGTGAAAATCAAAGGGTGAAAAAGTGGAAATGATGATAGCGTTTCCCACCCATTCCTGCTTCTGTTCTAATTAACAACCTTCTTCTCTGACCTCTTGGGATCCTCACAGTTTGAGAAACAAAGATCTGGCCCAATGAAGTCATTTGTCATCGTTTATGCGCAGCGTCCCTTGAACAATCATCGCTAATTGATTCCTACACCAGCTGTTTGAGAAGGAATACAGGGTTTTAAAAAAAAAGAAGGATGTAGAAGGCCCGGTTCCCAGGGAGGGCGAGCAAGAAAGAGGAATGTTCCCAGCCTTTTCAAAAGGAACGGGGAGGAGAGGGAGAGTTCATGCTTTCAAGTCCCGCGCAAACATGCGAGGACTCTGCGAAGAATTTTCACGCGCCTCCTTTGGGTCGCATTTGCACATTAGTGGCTAATGGTTGGGCTTTTTTCCCCCCTTCTTCGCCGTGCTTTGGAGCACGGCCCCTGATGGTAATTAATTGAGTCCTAACACAACTGTGTGGCAATTACGCTATTTCTGTGGAGAATTGAGCACGGCATGCCAGCTAACTCGCAAGCACATTAACAGCACAACCTCAGTTTGAACAAAAAGCAGAATTTAAGATATCTGCGAACAGCTTCTGCTCATTAGCAAGAAATATGTCAAGTTGTTATTATGGGATTCCCCCCACCCCCTTCTATTTGATTCCTTCCCTATCCGGAATGAAAACAACAACAACGTAGACGAAAAGAGCGCTTTCTAGTAGTCCACGGGAGGAAGGGACTCCGAAGCCATTTGTTTCAAGGGTTTCAAAGGAGTGTCCATTCAATATTATTCTTTCTTTTCTTTTTTCTTTTTTAGGAGGAGGATGAAAAAAAGAGAAAAGAAAAGGAGTGGAAACTTTAAAGGCTGTTTTTATGCTAATGTCAGGCTTAATTGGCATTAGAAAAATTGCTGTGGCGTGCTGAGGGGCCGCGAGATTAGCCAGGAGAGAAAGAAGGAGATAAAGCCTTCAAAAGGCCTATTTCAGAGGAATTATGCCTTTCCTTTGAACATCTTCCAAGATTTAAATACATTAAAAGCCTGTTGGCATACATGTAAATTAACCAGAGCGCGAGCGTTCCAAAAGAATTCACGGCGAATAAACGCCAAGGGTGGAGGGACAAATGAGAGCGTGTCCGAGCACTGAAGGAGTGCGGGCAGCCATCCCTCCGTCGCCTGGAAGCCACCTACACTCGTCTGTCCCCCTCCCTCCCTGTCCACTGCTCTCTCTTGCTCCCTCTTTCTCTGTCGGTCTATCTCTCTCACCCCGTATGTCTGAGGGCCAAGTGGCTCAGCAGATGAAAAGGAGCAGAGCAGTGAGCCGCTTCCATAGAAACAGATTCATCTGCGCCTGGGGATGGAGAGTATCATGCACACGCACACACATACACATACACACACACACATAAACAAAAGCCAAACACAGCGATAAAGGGTATCACACACACCCACCAAACACAAGCACAGTCATTGGGGCTATCACACATACACACACAAAAGCCCATTTAACACCACTTAGAGGAAAGAACCAAAGAAACCCCCCCTCCATTCCCTTCAGTAGGTCCAGCTGTGAGGGGTCAGGCTACACCCACACACACTCACTCAGACACACCTTATCGTATATATAAACATTTTGATGGTTGCCATGGTTTGGCTGGTGTCTGGCTAGTCTAGGCCATTTAGTTCATGTTACTGTGGAAATTCGGCCTTAATCGTACAACTGTACTGCAGTTAAATTCAGTCTTTTTGTCTCTGCTTTAAGACAAACGTGTATCTTTGAAATGGTAAGTTGATGGGAAAATCTTACGTTTTTCAATTAAATGTACATTAATGTAACAAACTTTTATAGAGATTCATTTGTAAGTCATTTTGGTCAATAAATCAAAGAAAAATTCATTTAAATAATTTTTTGTTGTTGTTTTAGCTGAAAAGAGAGGCCTAGCTAGTCATTTTAAAACAATATGTAGTTTTACCGTCACCTTTTAAAACTAAGGTTTAATTATGCTGTTAGTAATTATAATGCAGAAACTACTGTGAATTATTTGGTAACAGTTTGGTATATTGTGTTTATTGAGTCCCACAGGGTTCTATTTTAGGGTCTATAAAACTGATGTTAACTAAAAGAGGATTCAAATTATGAGAATGAAGAACTGAAGGGTGGGTCTATGCACATGTAAAGGGTTAAATAAACAGCTTCTGAGTCATGTTCATGCTCCACTGACTGGAGTCCAACAGCAGGGGAGGTCATGGAGAGCCGGATAACTGCACAGTTTGTGCTTTTCCTACCCAAACACACCCGATTTAATACACCTGTTAATTGCCAGGTTTAGAAAGTCTGGCAATCAGCAAACTGTGCTGTACACCAGTCCCCGTTGCCTACCCCTGTGTAATAAGGTCTCTGTCACTGCCATTCCAGGCCTGGAATGCTGTTAACTGCACTATGCAACTTTGGTGAAGCGTGCATGCTGCCTCTTGTGAGAACTAGTTCTGTATCTCTCAGCTTGTCAACAAATGCATGTTTATAGTGTGTCTGTGAGGGGGAGCTGAGTGTGCTATTTCTATTCACGGTCGTGAAAGAGAACACTCTTTAACTGGAGGGGGAGCCCAGGAGAAAAAAATACCTATACTCACATAATTAATATGCAATATTATGCCACTTGAAAGAGAAGACGTTCTACTAGATTTTGGAGCATTGCTGTGAGGATTTGTTTGCGTTCAGACTAGAGCGACTAGAGCGATGGTCAGCATGTTGGGTGAATGTGTTCCACCGCATCCCCAACTCATTCCAAAAGTATTGGATGGAGCACCAATATTCCAGAAAACACAGTTTAATGCTGGGGGTCTTTATACCCCTCTAGCCCATGCATGGCATCCGGGTTAGCCAAAAAGGTTCATGTTTATCTGCTTTAGAAAGTCTATAATAGTTTGCAGGAATTATTATAATGATGATTCCCACTGTTGCATAAATGAAACAATCCCAAGACCTGGCTCAGTGTCAGAATCCTGACACGAAAACTACGTTAGTGGTATTTTAAAAGAATTTTGTTGTTAAGGATGGTTGGTGAATAAGGCTGCATGTTTTGTTTATTTGTATTTACTCTAATGTTAGTGAGTCTCTCAACAAATAAACATTTAGTGCTCAGATGCATAACACCTTTGCCCTGTATATTCAATGTTATATATATATTATATTATTATATTATAATATATTTAGAGATTAAACTGTAGCAGTATTAGCATTACTGATTTGGTAACACTGTAGACTGTAACACTAGAGTCTTAATAAACTAATTTTCAGAGGGTAGTTAAAGTGCACGAAGCAAAATGGAAAGAAATAGGGCCCAGAAAGGTCAAGGAGATATTTATAGCCATGTCACAGACCACCATACATAACTGAAATGCTCTTTGCCCCTTTCAAATGGAACTACTCAGCTTTCTCTTGGGCTGTCTGTGCAAATGTATGTTAGCACTTGAGACACTGACCCTGGAGAAGAGACAGAGCTGTTAGGGGTTAATCCCTGTAGCTTATATCACCCACACACACACACACACACATACATACACGTGCCACCTCCACCCATCCACTCACCCACAGACAGACTCACACACACACACACTGAGTATATGCTCATTTAATCCTCCTGATTATGTCCCAAAGCCGACGGAAAAAAAAAAAATATTAGCTCTTTAATTGAATCTGAGTGGAAGGTTATGATGGAAATTTCGTCATCAATTATTTCAGGCAAAGATTTTCACACTGCCACAGAAATCACACTGCCATTACCGATTTTTCACATTTTTACATGCTTGTATAAATAACTACCACATAAAAATAAAAATTCCTTTCACCCTATTTATGCATGACTTGATAATCCCCATGTAACTGCACACATTGATGGGGCTGTTTGTGGTTATGGTGGTTTAAGACAGTTGCTTAGGCCCCGACATGGGGCCCAATGAACATATACAGATACATTACTTTCACACAAACCCCTGGTATCTCCAAAATGAAAATGTAATGAGAAGACAATAACTTTCAATGGAAGTCATTGTATAAAAATTTTATTTATATTTGAAGATTTCTGAACAATTCTAAAGGTCAATTTATCATTGAACATGCATATTTATATATATATATATATATATATATATATATATATATATATATATATATATATATATATATATATATATAGTTGTGAAAAGAAAATTAAGAAACCACCCTTCCATCAATTTTTATAGTTTTACTATTTGTAGGCAATGTATTTAGGGAAATTAATATTTGCATAAACCATGGACAACATTTCCCTTGAATTCCAAATTAATTTATTGCTATTTAGAGCATTTATTTGCAGAAATGACATTTGCTCCAAAACAACTGCTCAAATAATGCAAAAAAAATATTATAATAATTATAATGCAAAGAAGTCATTATTCAAAATAAAAACACAGTACTATTCACGATATATATAATTACACATTGGAGACTTGGTGGTCCTGAGCTCCCATAGTCCACTACAGCTCAGAACCCCTGAGCTCAGACAGCATGGATGAAGGTGCCCAATTCTTCAGACTGGACACTACAGAATAGCTGTTAATTTAACTAATAGACCTGAAAAGGTGCCGGTACTACAATGGTCAGGCTGAGGCTTTTACATCATCACTTACATCATAGCTAAAGTCAAACCATGTGATGACCTTAAGAAGTATATAACGAAAGACTAAGAGGAATTTACAGCATTTCAAACGTGCCTGCCATTCTTTAGTCCTTGGCTCACCACCACGACACATAGATGCTAATATTCGCAGGACTACAGTAAGCAGATAACAACAAGAGAGAGAAGACACCAGGACATTCTTGGAGTGACTGGTACATTAGAAGCTCTGTGTACATGATGAGCTTTTCACAGGTATGAGCTAGTCTCTCTCTCTCTTTCTCTCTCTCTCTCTCTCTCCCTCTCTCTCTCACACACACACACACAATTACTGTAGTTAAATAATGATTAAAAACAAATAAAGGAAACTTTACATATAAACACACACACATGTATTACTACAAGTATGGGGATTTTCTACTGCATTACTGAGGAATACTGTAGGAATACTGTAGGAAACACTGGAGTATTGCAACTAAACAGGCCTGCCACTAGTTACACATACAAACAAATACAATGAATCCCACATCCTTACACATCCTTTGGCCACCATGCACAACTGTTGCTTTTGTTCAGATTAGGCGCTACTGAATGGCTATTATAGACCTGAGGTTGGGTGAGGCTATGGCTAGCTTTTTAGTGCTCACGTCATAGCTAAAGTCAAACCATGTGATGACTTCAAGGAGTATATACCGAAAAGCTAAGAGGAATTTACTGCATTTCAAACACCTGCCATTCTTTAGTCCTTAGCTCACCACCACAACACTTAGACGCTCTAGTCCTTAGCTACATCCTGTACTTTAGGAATGAGTTGGGGAGATGGGGATGAGGTGGGGTGGTGATCATCCAACATCCTGACCTCAATAACTCTTTTGTCGCTCAATGCAATCAAATCCTTATAGCAATGCTCCAAAATCTGGCAGAAAGCCTTTGGTGGATAAAGATTTAGCAAGAAACAAGAAATGAGGTGTCCCAATACTTTTGTCCATAATTAAAACTAATAGATTGTCTGTGTTATTTACTTTTTTTTACCCCATTGTGTCTTCATCTGCATGCATCTTAGACCACTGAT
Organism: Salminus brasiliensis; assembly: GCF_030463535.1. Classification (NCBI taxonomy): domain Eukaryota; kingdom Metazoa; phylum Chordata; class Actinopteri; order Characiformes; family Bryconidae; genus Salminus; species Salminus brasiliensis. The sequence goes on along the minus strand of NC_132902.1, from coordinate 13,884,386 downwards.
AACTCCAGCTGCCTCACCTCATAGGATAAACCCATTTAACTGAGCATGTCTCAGTGCACCCTTGGCAAGATATACAGTGGCATGCAAAAGTTTCATCACCACTGGTCAAAATTTATTAGGTTAATAGCTAAGTTCAAGAAATATGACCTGATTTCTAAAAGGCATAATGTTAAGACCCATTTGGTCAATATTTATAACAGCTGGGACAAATTCCTTGTGTGTGTGTGAACATACTTGGCCAAAAAATCTGATTCTGATTCTGATTCTGATTTATATCTTTTACAGTTAATAAAATAATAATAACTATAACAAAACAGGGAAAGGGCCTAAACCAAGAGTTTGGTACCCTTCATGGTCGGTGCTTAGCAAGGTGTTTTTTTGAGAACACTTCCAAGAAGGTTATGTTTGTTGTAGGTGTCGCAGCACAGTAGAACAGTGCATCACTACAACAGAGTCAAAGCAAAATCATTTCCACAAGGTCTTTTACAGTCAAATGAGGTTTTTGATTTGCCGTTCTAGCAATTCTACAAGCAGCTTTCTTAAATAACTGTACTGGAACTTGGAGCTCCATTAGACCTACAGACAAACCAGAGCTGTGCTAGTGCTTCTTATGTGTTGTACCTGCACTTAGTTTTATGATTGTGTGCTAGCCTGTTGTGTTACTCCCATTCGGTGCCGCATTGCAGTTAAAGCAGAGCCCATAGCTGTTTTGTCTGTGTACAGCTCATATGGGAAACAAAATAATTTCACATAATTTAATATTTCTACACCCCCCCCCACCCACCCCTCCATTCATAGTCCCAGTCTGATCCAATGATGTGAAGGAAAGTAAATGCAAATAAACAGTACTTCATATGGGTGAACAGTACAGCAGTTGACAGCTGAGAAAACACACCAAACTCCAACGACTGGCAGAAGTCTTGCTTGCGAGACCTTATCTTCTGTTGAAGTTGATTTTTTGTGTTAAAAAAAAAACAGCAACAAATAAATAATTACCTCGAGAAGCAGACACATACACACTCAGACACATCCAAGCCCACAAGACAGAGCGTTTCAGGTGCCTGTCTCCTTGTGAAGTCAGTGTGGTGTCATGTTATATGTTTGTTAAACACTTAGACTCCCTGCCGAGAGTTGAAGTCCTCCAAATCGTCCTCTCTCACTCTCTCTCTCTCTCTCTCTCTCTCTCACTCACTCTCTCCCACCCTCCCCTCCCCTCTCTCTTTCACTCTCTCAAGCGGATTTGTTTCTTCAGACGAACACTGATTTGAAAAGCACCGACTCTTCAAGAAGCTGAAGCACTTCGTTTAAAGTTAAGAAGATTTAGATCAAAAGGTTAGCGCAAAGAAGAAGAGGAAGCAAAAGAAGAAGAAGGGAAGAGAAAAAAAAACACATTCAAAGGATGACCCAATGGAATAAAAAAAAAAAGGCCTTCGCAGTTTTTAAAAGCTGGGTGGGTATTTTTTTTTTGGCCATGGCAGGACACAGACGTTATTTTCACAGCTTCTAGGAGATGAAAGGGAAGACTGTCCGCGCATTCAGGGCGGTTTGATTGTGCTCGGCCCTGCAACGCACTCAGGAAACCCAAAGAACACTGGCAAAGTTTACTCTCTGGGAGCCTGGACTTGTTTTCGTGCATAACGGGGTTGTAAAAAGCGAGCAAAGATGCGGGAAATTGCGCAATGCTAATTACCCCAGGTTCACTGTGAAAGCCACACTGTGCTCAGAGAGCCCTTTATTGAATGTTGGTGGTAAAAAAACATGCCTGGACCAAGCTCCTCTGAAATTGCCAGATGAGAGAGAGAGAGACAGAGAGAGAAAGAGAGAGAGAGAGAGAGAGAGAGAGAGAGAGAGAGCACAACAGCTCCTGGAAGCCTTTGCTTGAAACAGAGAAACAATTCCCATGTCTTTCTCTCATGCGTGTTTCACAACAAGCAAGATTGTTCATTAAATGGTCTCAAATACGGTCTCTGTTGTAAGCATGTGCTAGGGGGCACAAATGAGCACATAGGCTTATTAGTAGTTAAAGCACCACTATGTTGCATTTTTATCCTACATAAAATCACTGTGATGCTCCACTGTCTGTTATCGGGAGAATAGCATCTCTATCGTTGCTATATCAGGCTCGGCGCCCTGCTAACTGCACTATGTAACTCTGGTGAAGCAGGGGAGGATAATGCTTGCAAGAACTGTGTTACGCTACATAGCCCGAGTCATGTTCATGTAAAATACTGCTTTAGTCCACGTGCTTCTCAGTGGTGGTTCTTGTGGTTTCTTAGATTGTACAGAAATGCATGTGGAGGAAGACAAACCTGCTTTAACCAGGTCCAAATATACTGTGCTCTTGGTCATCTTCTCATACTCCCATAAAAAAATGTCATCCATGAATTCTGTGACCAATATTTCTCAAAAACCTTAAAAGTAAGTTTTTCACCATTACTGCTTTTCAATCACTGAGTGTGTGTGTGTGTGTGTGTGTGTGTTCAGGTAGCATAATTTATACCCATGTCATTTAAATTACCCTCTTGATGACTATAATTTAGCACCATTGTGAAGCATGTAAATAACAGTGCAGGCCAGCCTCCGCACAGTGGGGTTAGTGGTAAAGCGGTAAGTCCATATCCCCTCCATTTAAAATAAGTTGTTAATGTAAAAAAAAATGTTTACATTTCTGTATGCTTATATTGTTTTAGGTTTTAGGCTGTGGTCAAAAATAAATGCGCCAGTGGTTGAGTGGTCGAGAGGCCAGTGGCCTTTACAATACACTTGTTGGATGCCAGGCTCCCTTGCTTACTTGCATTTAGCAGGCTAAGGATTCTCCATTGAAACTGCTGATCCATTTGAATGAGTGAATAAAAGGATGTGTGCAGGGGTGTGTAATTTTAGGTGGAGGAGGGGTGTAGTGTAATGTAGATAGGATGGTGGGCCTAAAGTGTTATTACAAACTTGTATTACCAAAGATGAGCCCAACCAGTTTGTACAGAAATCCCTGTGGTTACTGAATAATACACCATAGTGTTTGATAAGCCTTGGTGTGTAAAGGGGGTAATTGAGTATTCTGGCAGTATTGTTAAAGTTTTAGGCCCAGTGTAATATCTTTTCATGGGGCCCAAAATCCCTGGCAGCGCCCCTGGATGTGTGTGTGAGTGTGTGTGTTACTGGTGATGGACTAGTGCCTTGTCCAGGGTTTTTGTCCTGCCTTTCACCCAGTCTTTTTCGGTAGGCTCCTGACCAGGAAGAAATGGATAAAATAGATAGATAAAAGATAGATAAAAAATTAGTGTTTTAAATAAATGCAGTTTAGGAACAAACCAGCTTCACTCAGCTTCATTCTCCAGATAGTAATTTATTAAATACCGAACTCTGCTGTAATTAACGACTCACTTAAACTTTCTGACACATTTGCCTCAAGTTTACTTTACCAAAGAACACTGCAGGAGGATATCGATGAGCGGCCAGCAACCAGCTGGGTGGCTCAGAAGCTGATAGCAGGTGGCTAACAGCTAAGCAGCCTGTGGCCATATTGATTTGCTTGAAAAGGCACAGCTGTGCAAATGACAGCTAAGTTAATTATCCCTAATGGAGTCTTTCCACTGAGCTGTCACATTTAGCCTAGCAAAGCGTTATCTCTGTTTGATTGGGAGATGTTTGCCAAGTCGGGTGTTGTTCAGCTTTAAATTAAATCTCACATTTCAGCTGCACAAAGTTTGGGGCAAAAAAATCTTTTGACCTTATGTCTAATTGAATGATAGATGGTTCATTTGAGTAATGCATCAACACAAAAGACATGAGGATCATGCAATTCCCAATTTATACAAGCATTAATACAAGCAATTTGGCAGCAAATTGCATCTGGCAACCTTGCAGGGGAACGAACCTTAGAGTAAAACCCAATGTACAATGAAAACAGCAGTGCTTCAGGTTGCTACGGTGACCCAACAGCTTCTGTTTTGTTTTGTTTTTTTTGTTTTGTTTTTTTACAGTTTTCAGACTGTTATAGCAGTTTCACAGAAATTGTTTTGCTCCTGCTTTACACCTGAATTGCGGGAGCTTCGCCCCCTCTTTTTTAGTTTAGGGAAGAAATTGCCCCCCTTTTTAATCTGAGAGCAAACAACCCAATTGCATCTCTTAGTAGATATCCATGCCATTTATGACAGTGCATATAGGAACAGGGCATAAATTATTAAAGAAAGGAAGTGGACTTTTTCAAAACGTTTTTACCCCCAAACAAGACTTAACTTAACTTGACCACATAAAATGCACAGTAGTAAATGCTCATTTTTAGAAGCGACAGGTGGTAGTTAAAGCCCTATTATACAGCATTTTTACCTTAAATAGCAGCTTCAAAAAGCACTGGGATCCTCCACTGTCTGTAATAAGGAGAATAGCGTCTCTATCATTGCTACTCCAGGCTCAGCACCCTGCTAACTTTGGTAAGGCAGACAGGAATGGGGGCAATGCTCACAAGAACTGTGCTACACTGTGTAACCTTAGTCATATTCATGTAAAATCCGGTAGTATTACTCCACTGCCTCAGTCCATATGTTTCTCAGTGGTGGTTCTGCATCCCTTAGCTTGTACAGAAATGCATGTGTGAAGCTTATGTTGGTGGCTTAAAGCTATAAATGTAGGGGGAGCACAGGAGCAAGAAATACCTGCTTTAAACAGGTCCAAGCAGACCAATTAGATCTTCTCATATTCGCATAGCAATGCCATCCATGAATTCCAGGACCAAGATTTCTCAAGCACCATAAAAGCAACTTTTTCACCAGTAGTGGTGAAATGGTGCATTGTAATGTAATGTAATGAATACAATGCATTAATGCTCCTGCACTTCAGCAGGAAATGTCTTTTTTTTAGAAGTAACAGGTGTTTACACAGACTAATAAAGAATTAAGCAAACATATATAATTAAATTCTAAATGGCACATAAAAAATTTATTTACTTCCTTTTTGACTATTCAATAAAATTTTTGACCAATTATAAATTAAAAATAATACAAAATTAGAAATTTGAGTGTGTAGAACAGATATATATTATAAAAAAACAATAATTTAGCATTAGACAAAAGCTTTCATATAATTTCTGTAAAATTACATTATCTAAACCAATTTATGATCTAGTTTATGAGTGAGCTAAAATGAGATGACAAGAACAATGATAAATAATTGATTTCTATTAGAATATGTCACGTCATTTGTGATAATGCCATTGATGTATGATATAATATAAAGACAATGATTATTTTGCAACAGACTAAAGGTCTGGGAGATGTTGTTCTGTTAGTTTAGAATAAGTAATGTGAGGTATGTGGTCAGGGTTGGGAGAGTTACTGTAAAATGTAATCTGATACAGATTACTGATGACTGAAACGTAATCTAATGGATTACTATTTGAAAGTAATGTATCTGATTACTTTCCATTACTTTAGAAGTACTTTTGGATGTCTTTTTAAAATAATGACAGAAGAAAAAATGTAACATAGAAATTTACATGAAACCGTCCTGTGTGTTTACAACAAATACTTTTCTTCAGTTTATATATCCAGCAGTCCAGCTGTTGATATGTCGATATTTTTACTACCAAGTATTTCTTAAAAAAAAACTTCAAGAATATTTACTCTCGGAAGGCATCATACTTTGGAGAGTGATATTCTTTTCCTTTTAACTTTACAAATGAAGTTCTTTTAAAACCTTGGTTTTGGTGCACGCTATGCTTGAATGGCAGCTACAAGTTTAAGATTCTCCTCCGGGGGGCGATGGTAGAACTTAACTAGCTCGAGGTGAGGCTTAAAAAGAAGAATTCACAACTGATTACGTAATGCTGTTACATATATTCTGTTACCGCCCAACCCTGCATGTGGTTTCAAATTACGTCCGACTATCTGTCCACTGTAGTGGACAGCATGCATGAAAGGGCTAGACTGCCTTTGAAATTCCCATCACTGTCGTTTCATCTTTTACAAGAAATTTCATCAAGATTAGATCAGCCATAGCATTATTTTTATCATCCTTCAGTCATTCATATTCATCTGCCAGCAGAAACACCACCAATGATGTTTAGATGAATGAATTATGTTTACTAATTATTATATTATTTCTTTTTTATTGGGCTTTAAATACAAATAAATACATTTTTCCAGTGGATTGGCATCTGGGCCATTCTAGACATATTTGAATGTATCAGGTATTGACTATTTTAAGCCCGATCCAGTTCCGATCCATTGTTTAGATCTGGTGTCCTGTAGACAGCATTAACAGACATTATTGACAGCCTGCAGCCGTGAGGAGAGTTCTCAGAAGGTATCAAACCCGTGTAGGAGTCTGTAGTGTGGAAGTGTTCTACAGTGGAACATGAAATCTGTGGTTCTAGTGCTTTCACAGCATTCACCCAGTTTTGTTGCACTTGTGCAAAGACAAAGCTATTGTATTCTACACTATTCTGCACTATTTAGCGACACTTGCTCATTCATTGTTTCCTCTGAAATCAAGGAGCTTATCATACACTTATACTCCTTCATAGTATCATAGTATTAGATGGAGCACTATCATTCCTGATCCAGAGAGTGGTGGCTCAGCGGTTAGAGCGCCGGGATATCAATAACAGGGTTTTGGGTTCGATTCCCGGGCTCGGCAAGCTGCTACTGTTGGGCCCTTGAGTAAGGCCCTTTACCCTCTCTGCTCCCCGGGTGCTGGAGTTGGCTGCCCACCGCTCTGGGTGTGTGTCTGTACTCACTGCCCCTAACACATGTGTGTGTGTGTGTTCACTACCAGATGGGTTAAATGCGGAGGACACATTTCGCTGTACGCTGTACAGTGATAAATACGTGCACCTTTACCTTTACTATTCTATTGGCAGTATCTCTCTACAAGCAATGGGAGCAATTTAGGCTATGTTCACACAGCAGGTAAAAGTGGCCCAAATAGTGTGTAATAGTGTAAAAACCCTAAAAAAAATAGTGAATAAATCAGATTTGGGCCACTTTAGCTGCAGTGTGAACGTAGCCTTAAAGTTACTGCATGGATTCATTAAATACAATTCTTGAATTAAACACTTGATTCATTTTGGCTAATTACAAACTAAGCCATCATGGAAATGCTTTGTTCTACCAACGGGACAACAGATATCAGTTCAGAGTGTGTATCACCACACACACACACATCACATGATTTAATTGCAGCATTTGATCTACAGTGCATACATGTGCAAGAAAGTGTGTGTGTGTGTGTGTGTGTGTATGTGTGTGTCTATTATCAGAGGTGCCAGAGTGGCCTATGATCTGGACCCTCACAGGCAGCGGGACCCTTAGATCTGCCTGCTGCCACACAGGAGGCAAACAGATTACAGTGCAGTGGCCTTTGAGCTCCCTATGACACACACACACACACACACACACACACACAAATAAGAGGTGCATTTCAGACCACAACCCTTTAGCTTTGACTTAGACCAACCACCACATTTCAATATTTCTTCGAGGACCATGTCCAAAAAGTTCCCAGTACAGCTTTTTTTGCATGTCTATGGGTTCACAGGGCCACAATGCCCTCTCTCTCTCTCTGTATGCTCTGAGTCAATAAATACTTTTTGAGGTCTCAAATATTGTTTAAAATCACACAGTAATTTCTAAAAGGTTTTATCTGGGTTCTACCATTTAGGCTTTTACTTTACAACCACAGCAGGTGAATGAGTGAATAGAATTTTTATATCCCCAGGTTACAAAATCGTGTTGGAAATATATTATATTATTATAATATATAAAATAAATACTGTAGCTCAGGTATTAAAAATACCATTTATTGCACCACCAAAACATGACCCAAAAAATCATAACTGTTTCCATTTTTTTAAAATGCATAAATGTTTACACTTTGCAACTTTGGCCTTGCCCCCAATTTAGACTTGAACTGCTCAAAACTGCTCAGATAATATATATATATATATATATATATATATATAAAACATGCTAAAAAGACATATTTACATTCATATCTATCAAACATTTGCATATTTTCATACAATATATTACCCCAAAATGACTCTCATTACCACAACAGTCTGTGATTTCTGTAAGAATGTAAGAATGTCAGCCAGAGAAGAGTGTTATTTCGACGTGTGGAAAAGTAAATACTATCATATATTCATCATATATTCCATATATATCATATATTCCTCTAATGTGATCATGGAGTAGATTAATTTAGAATCTTTACTGTTTATACCGTTGCAGCAAAATTTTACAAATGCAAATGAAATGTTCCCAATATTTATATGTTCACTACATGTCCAAATGTAGTGAACTAGTATGTAGTTCTAATGAATGCATTCAGCTACTTCGCACCAACTAAAGCAAACAATGAATGAGCATGCGTCCTGATACTTTTGTCCATAAAGTGTTTTTAAGGTGCAGCTTATGCTGTATATTAATTGGTGTCAGGAAATCCATGACCTAAGGTCTTGTTGTCTGAACAAAATGAAAATTATTCACAACATGTGGAGCAGTGGTGGCTCAGCGGTTAGAGCTCCGGGCTATTGATGACAGGGTTGTGGGTTTGATACCTGGGCTCGGCAAGCTGCCACTGTTGGGCACTTAAGCACGGCCCTTCACCCTCTCTGCTCCCCGGGAGCTGGAGTTGGCTGCCCACCACTCGAGGTGTGTGTTTGCTTACTGCCCCTAGTTCACCAGTGTGTGGGTGTGTGTTCACTACCACAAATGGGTAAAATGCAGAGGACACATTTCGCTGTACATAGTAAAACCTTTACCTTTTTTTTTATCTTACATGTCATTACAAACATAAAACTTGTTGTTCTGGTAATGGTAGATTTTCAGTTCCACAATAAGTAACTATCTAGAAACGTTAAACGTAGAAAAGTTCATTCATTTTAGGTAAATAAACAATGTCACTTGGCAAATAAATATGACAAACACTATATGGACATAAGTATTGGGACACCTGCTCATTCATTGTCAAAAAATACATCTATCCTTCTATCTTATACTGTCTTCCTTTTGTTGGAGTAACTGTCTCTACTGTCCAGAGAAGACAGATTCTACTAGATTTTGGAGCATTGGTGAGGATTTGATTGACATTTGAGTGTTAGTGAGGTCGACATGTTGGATGATCACCATCTCACCTCATCCCCAACTCCCCAAAAGTATACACAGTTCCACGGCTCCACAGCTTAAAGCTGAGAATCCTAGTCTATTGACAGTCCTTCTCTACAGGGACTCGACAAGCTGTGTGTATGTGTGCATTTGCATATCTGTGTCACCAATTGGTGCAACTTAAAGTAGCTGAAAGTGTTTATTAGAAAGGGTGTCCACAAACATTTGGACATACAGTTCATTATAGTTCTATAAATGCTCTTTTAATTGCTCAGATTTAATTTTTCAAAAGTTAACATGATATAAAGAGCCCCAGCGATGTGTCTTGTAAACAGCTGATTTTTGACCACTGTTAGTTATTGTTTTGTATGCTATATGATTTATGATTTGATATACTGCAGTAATACTTGCAGGCATTTGTAAACAAACAAATTATGTGTGGATGGATTATTATTCAAACTAACCCATGTTCATGATACACAGGACTTTTATAGTAGGGGTTGTTCCATCATTTTTATCCTAGCTTAGCCTCAATACAGTGTGGTCATGGGAAGCAACAGGGAGGCAGAATAACATATTTTAATGAAGACAGTGGATGTGTGTCTTCTGTGTCCCTGGTTGAAACAAGTATGGCACTGGGATATGTTTCACAAGCTAACCCAGCCTACAGCACCACACTAAACAAAGAGAGAGACAGAGAAGAGAGAAAATGACTGTCTAACTGACCAGCCAACCATGAGACATGAAAAAGACACAGTGGGAAAACACAGTGACACAATAAGGTCCCCATAGATAAGCAAACTGGAGACAAGATCCTTTTTAAAGCCCATCTATATGTCCTAGACACATTTCTAGAGACAAGTTTGAGATCAATAGCCTTTTTGCTCACTCCCATCTAGAGCAAAAAGGGTGCAAAGGGATGTGACCCCCCAAATAAAAAAAAAAGATCCTCTTCAAAGTCCCACCTTCTCACCACCACTATTGGTCTACATGTACCTGCATTTACATCAATCAATCACACCTAGGACAAAAAATATTGGGACACCTGCTCATTCATTGTTTCTTCCACAAAGGCTTCTTACCAGACTTTGGAGCATTGCTATGAAGATTTGATTGCATTCAGCAACAAGAGCATTAGTGAGGCTAGTATGTTGGATGATCACCACCCCACCTAATCCCCAAACTCTTAAGCTCATTCCAAAAGTATTGAAAGGAGAACCATCTTTACAGAAAACATGGTTCCACTGCTCCTCAGCTCAATGCTGGGGGGCTTTATAAGGTAAAGGTAAAGGTGCACGTATTTGTCACTGTACAGCTAAATGTGTCCTCCGCATTTAACCCATCTGTGGTAGTGAACACACACACTAGTGAACTAGGGACAGTGAGTACACACACACCCAGAGTGGTGGGCCAACTCCAGTGCCCGGAGAGCAGAGAGGGTAAAGGGCCTTGCTATATCCCCCCTCTATTCCATGCCTGGCACTAGGCATGGGGCCAATAGCTCCATGTTGATCTGCTCCTATTCTATTGATGATACATCTCTACAGGAACTAGGGAGGCTCTGTGTGTGCATTTGCACATCTGTGTCAGTAGTGGGTGCAACCGAAAATAGCTATGTACATTCATTAGAAGGGGTGTCCACAAACATATAAATGCATATAAGTATATTTTTTTGTTTACCTTAAAAATCATCTAGACATGGAGTACAGATTCTTCATCCTTTCTCCCAAAAGAAGAAGTTTCCACAGAATAACACACGATCCTAAAACAAGAAGCTGCTCCAGAGCTAAGGAAGATCTAGTGAGCAATGCATTTTCCCTATAGGCCACTTTACAGACCTCATCCTAACATAGTGCAACAGCCTCAGCCACATTTATAAACAGTATACACTACTGTTCTGTGGAGCACTACCTCATGACAGGATGTTCATTAGAGAGCTCTGCTAAGCTAATTCATTATAAGCACAACTCTGCCTATCACTGACAGAACGGCAGTGTTAGCAATGCATCCAGTCACAGTGGCAGTTTTCATTCAACCCCAGTGGTTGGATAAGGCTCACTGTTGTGAAGAAGGGGCACATTTCGGGTTCCGATTGTTTCCCCCATCAAATAAAATCAAGCTAATCCACTGTGGGATGGCACAAACCAAAATCCATTGACTTGTGCATTTGAGGATACAGACAAACGACACAGGCTTGGACAGAGACGTCTTTGAGAAGTTAATAAAGTTTACCCTTCAGCATATAGACAGCCCCAGCTGGGGCTCAGTGTGTCCACAGTGATGCTTAATGGATATTGTGGTGAAACTTTCACATTTGCGGCATTGAAATGATGTTCCGAGCACCAGAGGCAAATCAGCACATGCTGAGCGCACGCTCCCTGCCCTGCTGCTGATATGCTTGGAAAACCAGAATCTAATGTTCCAAGTTTCCCCTCCAAAAAAAAAAAAAAAACAGCTCGGGGTTAGCAGATGTTTCTGCGTGTTAGTCGCAGATCATCCTGGGCGAGACAGTGACAGCTCTATCAGAGCTCCACTGGGAAATTGGATTTGTCCTTACTCTGATGTTTCTCTAAGATATAGCTAATATCTTAACATACATGCTCCTTCCATGGCCATTTTCTGGGATAGCCTCTAGCCAGTACACACAAAAAAATGAGACACCATATGTCCAAATGTTTGTGGACACCCCTTTAAATCATTGCATTCAGCTACTTTAAGTTGCATCCATTGTTGACACAGATGTGCAAAGGCACACACACACACACACACACAAAGCTTGCATAATCCCTCTAGAGAAATGTTGCCAAAAGAATAAGACTCTCCGAAGCAGATAATCTTGAAACTATTGACACTGTGCCTAATGCCAGGTGTGAGCTAGAGGGGTATGAAGCTCATCAGCATTGAGCTGTAGAGCAGTGAAACTGTGATCTCTGGAATCATGGATGGTGCTCCATCTATACTTTTGGGAGGAGTTGGGGGTGAGGTGGGGTGGTGATCTTCTCTTGGTGAACGCTCTTTTTGCTGAATGCAATCAAATTCTCAATGTAAAGCTCCAGAGTCTTGTAGAAAGCCTGCCCTGAACAGTAAAGGGAGGAGCAAAGGGAGGATAAACTATTTTTCAATACTTTTGATTTCAAAAGAAACAATGAATGAGCAGGTGTCCCATTACATTTGTCCAGGTAGTATATGTTGTATTTATTTGCCAAGTGACATAGTTTACTTTTTTAATGTAAAATTCATTTTTCCTTCAATTTCTAGATAGTTCAAACAATTTGGAGGAAACAGAGAATGAGCAGGTGTCCCAATATTTTTGTCCATATATTGACAAGTGAAAGTATTAATACAGTGGCAACATTTGGCCACCCCTGATTCAAAATATATGTTCCTGAAAATGGCTAAACTTTCAAAAAAATGTAAAATAGTCCTGGCTAGTCCCTGCCAATGTCCCAAGCCCTCTGCAAGGAAAACCAAGGAGCCACCCTCTACATCTGTGCATTCCTAATATCCCTGTGTTTCTACAAGGCCAGGATGAGGCAATAGTGTCAGTGAAGAGTAACTGCCCTGGACATCTAAGCTGCTGTCTTGGCAGGAGTTCACTGCTTCACTCCTACTTGGCCTGGTCACTAACTTGTACACGCACGGTCACACTTCTACGTGTGCAAACACACTCGCACACACACTTTGAGACAAAATCCGGCTGCTCTAATATAGTGCACATCTGGAGGGAGAAGCCTTGCCAAAAGCAAGCGGCACAAACAATCAGCAGTCGGACCCTTGATGTGATTGTTTGAAGCCTCACCAGAAAAAGAACGCCATGCAGAGAGAAGGAAAACAGAGGGCCAGTGATGTATTCAATAGTGATACGGCCATTCAGCCACTGGATCGCTTTCAGGAATGCCAAGCATTTCGAAAATGATTTCCTCTTGTTTATTTGCCTAGAAAACAAGTTGGGCTGGATGCAATAGAGTTTTTGTTTTGTGGGGTTTCTCATCCCCTGCCTCCTTTCCTCCTATTCTCAGGGAGAACAGCATGGCTTTAATAAGGCCTGAAACTTTGGTCTGAACATAGCCCAGAACATTCTGCCCATCTGACAAACCACCTGTTCTACAGAAATTTTGAATCTCATCATGAACCCAACATGAACCTAACCTCAAGTAATGAGCAGAGTTCACCACATTTTGAAATTTAAAATGGACAGAAGTACATTGTACATATTGACAGATGTATTGGGACAACTGTTCATTTACTGTTTCTACTGAAAACAAATGGTCCTGCTTTTGTTGGAGTAACTGTCTCTCCAGGAAAGGTTATCTACTGCTAGATATGAACATTGCTTTGAGGATTTGTTTGTATTCAGTGGCAAGAATATTCACCACCCTGCCTCATTCCAAAAGTAGTAGTAGTAGTATAATGGTGGCAGTAGCAGCAGTGGTGGCAATAGTATAAATAACAGTAGTAGTAGTAGTAGTAGTAATAGTAGTGGCAATACTAAAAAATAATAGTAGTAGTAGTGACAATAGTATAAATAATAGTAGTGACAATAGTAGCAGTAGTAGCAGTAATAGAAGTAGTAGCAGTAGTGGTAGTAGTAGTAGTAATAGGACTACCAGCAGTGGCAGTAGTAATAGTAATAGTAGCAGCAGCAGTAGTAGTAGTAGTAGTAGTGGCAATAGTATCAATAATAGTAGCAGTAGTACTATTAGTAGTAATAGGAATAACAGTAATGGCAGCAGTGTTAGTAATAGTAATAGGATTAACAGTAATGGCAGCAGTGTTAGTAATAGTAATAGTCATAGAATTAACAGTAATGGCAGCAGTGTTAGTAATAGTAATAGTAATAGGATTAACAGTAATGGCAGCAGTGTTAGTAAAAGTAATAGTAATAGGATTAACAGTAATGGCAGCAGTGTTAGTAAAAGTAATAGTAATAGGATTAACAGTAATGGCAGTAGTATAAGTAGCAGTAATAGTAGTAGTGGCAATAGTTTTAATAAAAGTAGCAGTAGCAGTAGCAGTGTTAGTAGAGCTGGGCAATATGACAATATTTTATCGTATCATGATACATTTTGTCATCTTGATAACAATATGCTTTTCTAAGCATATGGAGAATACTGTTAGTTCTAATAAACACCGATCAGCTGCAGGTTTCATCACAGTGAAATTAGACTGGTTTAATTAGATGAAGAGCAGCAGATGTTGACTAAAAATCACTATTCAATTCGGGAGAGGATCTGAATAGCAGTTTATAAGAATCTGTCGCTACTGGTGTTTTTAGTTTATCATCATCATAAATATTGTGTCTCGCGAAAAAATATCATGATATAGTATTTTTACCATATCGCCCAGTCCTAAGTATTAGTATTAGTATTAAGTATTAGTATTAGTATTGGTCCTGTTTCAGAGCCTGAATGGCTTGCACTAAGAAACTCCATCTCATCCTCTCTGCGCTTGCCTTTAGGGCAACTTGGTTCAAACAAGCACCACAGGACCACAGCACCTTTGAGTCTGGTGGGACTTAAGCCAATAGCCTTTGAATTGTTCCAGCTATTTATCTAAAAGTCCAATGCGCTACACATTGCTTAGTAGTTAGTACTTAGTAGAAGTAGTAATGGGAGTAGTAGTAGCAGCACTAGTAGTACTATTAGTAGTAGTAGCAGTCATTGTGGCAATAGTAGTAGTAGTCATAGTAGCAGCAGTAGTGTTAATAGTATTAGAAGCAGTAGAAGTAGTAGCAGCAGTGGGTGCTACTAGCAGTGGGCTAAAGACCCTTTAATTGATGTAAAGGATCTTAGATAAAGAGCAGCAGATGTTGAACTTGAAACTTATTTCAAGTTCAATCCTACCTAGCCACTCTTCCACTATAGCTGTCTTTCATCGAGCTATAAAGTTGCTAAATCTGTGGACTGAAATGTCAATGGCATGAGTAACATTCGATGAAAGCTTCTACACCTTGGCAGCCTTCGGTACAGTATGCTATTAATGGCTTTGGCTTTGTGCTAGTCTATGCTATTAATGGGGTTTATATCTCTTCCTGCTCTAGTCTGTTAATGGCTTTGCCTCTTTCTGCAGTAGTAATGGAGGCCTAAGCCCCAACAGGTGCCCAAAATACCGAATGCAAATGTAGACTGTCTGGGCACTGCCCACAGGATATGCATATATAGACACACATTCTGTATGCCAGGCTCATGAAGGCTGTAGCCCTGAATATTTTTATGTGGAAAGCCCCGAAAGCCACAATACTTCATCATCTGAAGATTATCAGTAGATAAATATCAGTTGACTACAAAATACATTTCTTTTAAGATTTAGAACATACCTTACAGCCACTGCTTTTTTAAGATTGAACCTCTAGATGTAACCCACCTGTAGCAGTGAACACGCATACTAACACTAGTAACCAGGGTCGGTGAGCACATACAAGAGCACTGGGCAACAACCTCAGCCCCCTGGTGAGGATTTTGGGGGTTATATGCCTTGGTCAGGGGCACTGAAAGCTATTTTCTTTTACCCCAGAGGATAGAACCAGCATCCTTAAGGTGGCCTTTGGAATTACAGTGGCTATAATGTATAATTATATGTGTGTAACAATGTATGGAGACTTTGTGATGTCTAAAGGTAAGAGAAGTGGGTTTGAGACCAGAAGGACCTGGTGCCGTCTGGTCTCAAACCCACTTCTCTAGCCTTTAGCCTTTAATCACAAAGTCTCCATGTATGGAGACTTAACACACACATGTAGCCTACCTAGCATTAGCCTAGAGCAGAGGTTTCCAATTCGGGCCTGGAAATCTACCTCACTAAAGAATTCAGACCCAACACACACACACACATGGTCTTAATATTCAGATGTTCCCCAAGGCCTTCATTACTTGGATAAGGTTAGATTAGGGTTGGAGCTGAACTCTGCAGGGTGATAGATATCCAGGACCAGGATTAGGCACACCAGCCTAGAGGATAAAGCACTAGCAAACTAAGCTCCAGATGTCACTAAGGTCTAGCAATGTTCCTAACACGCACCCATGTGCACCAGTGCCACGTGCATTTGGAAGAGACAGGAAGACAAGAGATGAAGAGACAGGATAAACTCGTCAAGGAGGAATGAAAAGAGACAGTAATAACAGGCAGACTGATGGCTACTGCTGACTATAGGCAAAGGAGAGAGAGACCTAGCCAGAGCCACATGACTGACTGCAGAATTATACGTGTAAGGTCTATGCAGGGACAGCATTACCCAGACTCCCCAAAGTCTGCCAAGTTTGGCCTCCAATTCAATCCCTCTCTGTTTCTCTCCCCGCTAGACAAGCCCGTGGGACCTGGAGGACAATGATGCTATTTCTTTAAAAGAACAGTTCAATGAAAATTGAGATTTGCACAATTTACCTCAAATGTAGCTGATCAGGCAAAGCAAGTTTTGTGTCTGAGGTCTGATTATTTTGCACTGGAGCTACGAAGCTAATGTAGCTAACAAGTAATGAAAGCTCATACCGCACCAATTAGCATTGTGCAAACTGCATAAACCACATGCACTCTTGCCAAGCCCAGCGGCAGGATCAATTAGACAAGGAAGGGAAAATAAATTACTGAGGGGGCCCAATGATCTTCTCCCAGTGAGCAGCTGGAGATACAGTATATTCCTGACTGCTAACCTGCTTAACATTAGCATGAACTTACTCCACCTGGCACTGCAGTCGACTCATATTGAATCTAGCATGCATCATCAGATACACACAGGCTATATTCAGCAGTAAATAGCAATTAAGCAACATGATAAATGATAATGGGTGATTATCAAATATGATAATTTTTGGATAGCCTATATAACATGGAAGACAACATGCCAGGTTGAGTAGTATTGACCTACTACACTAAACAAAGCTCAAGTATTACAAGATCAACCACCTACTACTTAAGCTGACGGTTAAATCAACCAATCATGTTTTGATTTTTAAGGGGCGGGACCAATTTCATTAAGGAAAACGTCACTCAATGTTGCCTAGAGGTTCTAGATACATCACTGACTGTGAATACATGCCAGGATTCCTTTAACCAGGATTTAGTCAGACGTTAGAAACAAAAAATAGTGGTGGCGGCTCATTTCCAGGCTCTTTGCTGAAAGAGTCATTGTAAAACTGCATTGTACAAGGTAAAAGGCATGTTAATGTCTGGTACATGCTTCAAATAAAACAATACGTTTGAAATAATAGATTTTACAATCAATAATTCATCTAGAATTCACAAAAATATTCCAGTATACTGCCATTAGCTTAGTGCTAACATACTACTAGAAGGGAGTTAGCAGAAATCAGTACGATCGCAGCCAGGGGCGCTGTATTGGGGTAAAGGTTAAGATGATTCTAAGGACCTGTGGCTGACTGGGGACCGAGTTGGCAGAGTTGTTAAAGTTGTGGGGCCTAGTTTTCATGGCGCCCAAAATCCATGGCAGTGCCCCAAACATAGCGGTTCTATATGATTTTGACATTTATAGCCTGAACTGAAGAAACAGTTTGCCACTGCTATATAGTACATAATCCATGTAATTCCTGTGGGTGTCGCTTGAAGGGGCTAACTTTGCGTTTATGCTGGCAGCAACATGACCAAAAACAGTTGTCAGCCATTCATTTTCAATCAGAGCTGTGTTAGCAGGCACATTGGAGTGGGCGGAGTCAGTGGGGCAGAGTTGAACTTCATGCAAATTAGAAGAGAAGCAAAATGATGATTACCAACGGGAATTGAGCAGGCTTTGTCTCCACCACTGAACCCAAATATCCAAGAACCCTTAATTGAATATTTGTTCCTAATAGAGATGGAAGAGCACTGCTGCTGGAATCTGCCATCCTCAAGCCGCAGCTCCTGACCAGCCGATGATACTCGTCATGCTCGGTCTGAGCTTGAATAGTTTTCATGCACCCAGATAGAATAACAGCAGAGCGTTCACCACAAGCAGGAATCTCCAATAACAAACGCGGTTGTCTTCTCATACTGACTACACAGACAGTAATGCACCAGATACAGACTGAATTTAGATTTTTGTCCTGTCTAGGATTTTTATTTTTAGCAGAAACAGCAGTAAAATTGTCAGGAAGGTTTTGTAGACACTCTGTGAGAATTATAGCCAGTAAAGTATCGTGTACAGCCTTTGCAGTTTTTGGGCATCAATGAAACCATGGCAACGAAAGGTCGGCTCGAGTTTAGAAACGCCCACAGGTGATGAAAGACCACTGGTCTGGGCGACTACAGGCAAAAAGTCACTGCAGGAGTGAACGTACAGTACCACTCGCCTCAAACCAGGTCCAGTTGTAAGCTCAATTTCGCTTGATGTGGTTTCTCACACTGTATTACATACATTTACCTTTAAAAATGGACAAAGCTTTGTTGCAGAACTAAAAACAGTACTAGCAGCCATCTCCAATTCTGAAATGGGTCTGTACTTCTGTCCTACTTGGGAGAACAAGAAAAGTGTGTAAATGAGAAAATGTGATTTTTCACTGCACTACTCCTTTAAAGCAACATCAAAGCTGTCGGGAAGGAAAGAAGCAGGCGACTGGAAGTTCCTCTGAAGTGTAAAACACTAGCATGGCATCTGCATGTCCCCACAGCGCTGGCCAGTCCTGCAGTCTGGGGTGCTGACCGGCCTCCGTTTTTTGACCATGACTCTTAATCATCATGCCGCCATGGTGTTGCGCGCGACAGGAAAGATGTGAGGGGGACGGGGGGCAGAAAAGACGAATCAGAAACGGCGCCCTTTGTAAAGCAAGGCAAAGTCTTTTAAAATCCAACTTGAGAGAGTTTGCAGTTGCACAACAATGGCACAAAGGGAATTCCAGATGAAAGCATTAGAGATGTAAATAGCTTCTCTGTCAGAGAGAGAGAGAGAGAAAGAAGCAGACAGATAAACAGAAAGACAGAGTGGCAGACAGACAGTAACAGGAGACCGCTGCCCAATTAGGGACTGAAAAAAACTCTTCAGACTCGAGCACTAAGCCTAAAGCAAAAACAGAAGTTTAGTCTTTCTGTTCTGTACATACAGACAAACCCTTACCTCCACCAACTCCATCTACTCTGAGCTGGTACTCAGCATAGGCCTGAACAATACTAGAGAAACATTAACATGGATTTGTGCAAAAAACACTATTTAATTCATCAAGCCACCTAGATCAACCTTGGGTTGAAGTGGTTGAGAATGACCTTAAAAAGGAGTCTGGGGGCTTATAAAATAAACAAATAAACAAATTGCCATGGATAAATAAATACATAAATAAATAAATAAATAAATAAATAAATACACAAATAAATAGCAGCCTTTGCTAAGTGTATAAATACACTTTGCTCTACTGTAGTCAGTGCACATTGTCATGACTGTTCAGAGATCAGACTAGAAACTAAGAACACTGGCAGTGGCAGAAGAAAAGCAAGGAGAAATGAAAACCGCGCTCGCCAGGCGCAACAAAACGAAGCTTAGGGATCAGCCGCCGTATCCCAGAGGCGACTCGGAATAAAGCAGTAGTACTCTCATGAACATGGATAGTCCAGCAGGACTCTTGGAAACGTGACAGACTCTCGTAGACGTCCTCGTGAAGCACAAACAAGACACTAGGCAACTTGGACAGACACCAACACTCCAGGTTGGCTCAGAACGACAACAGCCGAGTTAAACACAGAAAATGTGAAGGACTCCTACGGACGTCCTCGTGAATCTCTAACGAGACGGTCGACAAAGCTAAGACGCCAACTCACCAGGTTAGCTCCCTAAATACCCCAGCCTCAGGTGAACCAAATCAGTGAACCGAATTAACAGAACCAATGAACATGAACCAAATACACGTGAATCCAACTTAACAGAAACATGACGTGAGACGTGAACAGAATGTCAACACAGAAGTCCGTTATAAACAATGTGAACTTGAACAGAATATCAGCTTAAAAGTCCTTGAACTTGAAGCCTGTGGGCCGCGGCTCGGGACCGCCTCCGGTTCAAGCGGTCAAGAAAACTAAAAATGGATAAAAATGGAGAGACATTTTTAATTGGACAGCAGCAAATTGATATTGATATGTTTTGATATTTCAGGTTTCTATTTTTTATTTATGTAGAGTATCTTCTTTATGTTTATTTTATTGGATGCCATTGTATGACACCAGGAGAAACTCTCTGTACACCTCATACTTGGCAAATAAAGCCTTAAAAATGTCTTATTGTCATAATTGTAACATCCAGATAATAGTATCACTGTTTGTTGACCTGCTCTTTGCATTCTCTTTGCTCAGGAGAGATCCCGCCACTACAACAATGTAAAGGAGGATGTCTTAACTTGCACAAATATAGTGAACCAGCCAAGACATGAATTGCAAGTGCAGACCACGCCTTCACCTAATAGCTGTAGCATGACAAGAGGCCGTGAGAACTTGAGAGCTGGAGTTCTAAGCAGCTTCTGCTTTAAGTTAGAAGGCCGGAGCCCTCCTTTGATAAACAGATGTAGGACTCAGGGTCAGGACTGAGTAACTGGGAGGAGATGGGGTGGTGATAGTGGTGGTTTGCGAATGAGTCATTATAAGAAGCGGAAAGTCGAAATGGACATTTTCTGAAAGCTAAATTGGAAGGAGGAGGAGGAGGAGGTTCAGGAGTCGTCCTCTTCCCAAACGTTTTGTTTTCAAAGTTTGCTTCTTTGGTTTTGTACTGGAGCTGTTGAGGATTGTACTGATGAGGATAAAAAAAGTCATGGAATAAAAGTAATGGAAGCCAGAGCTGGTTGAAACCTTTTGGGGCCCTCAAAAACGTCCACATACATAAACACATAAAGTCCCGTTTTTTAGACACTAATCACAGACAGACCTAGAAAACATCTTCACTGACAGAGTAATTTAGACCAAAGCTAAGCCACAAAAACATGCTCCTTCAGGGTTTCATTCTAAATGTCCTTTTTTTCTCCAATGCTTTCTTCACTCGTTCTTTTCTTTCGTTCTCCATCATGACTTCTCCTCTCACTCTGTCCCTCAGAGTCTGGCTGAAAGAAAAAGCTCAGTTAAAAAAAAAACGGCCAAAATCCAGTCCAATTTGTCTTCAAAAGAAAGCGGAGCTGATTACGGAGGCACCGTTCTCTCTTTTGCCATTAGATCAGCTGAGAAAGACCTGTTAGTCACGCCTGCTTATCTGGCAACCTTATAAGTGCGGGATTAAAAGATCAAAGGCCTGAGAGGGGTTAGCGTTATGGAAAGTGTAAGCCCTTCATAGGGGCTCTTCAGTTCTATGGCTTTAACTCAGCCACAATAGTCATATCGCGAAAACACTCATGCTTCATATCGGCCGCGCTAAAACGGACAATGAGAAATTCAGAGACTAGCTGTCAAGCCTCTAAAAATCCGCTGCAAAATCAAGCAAAGGGCACTGCTGTGATTGAAAAAGCTCACAAGCTATAATAGACAAAAAGAGAGGTTGGAAAGTAAAACACGCCACACTTATGTCTCACAGTCATAAGTGACACTGGCTACAGGTGAATATACACTATTGTTCCAAGAGGTTGGTATAGCTTCTTATATTAATATAATATAATAATATAATATAAATTTAAATAAGAATGCACACCAATCAGTCATAACATTTACACCACTGACAGGTGAATGATCTTCATCTACCTAAGCATCTGTCAGTAGGCAATAGGTTCATGGACACTTTGATGCAATCCATGTAGGACAACACAACTTCCAGGATCTGCTGCAGATGTCTTGGTGCCTTCAGAGGTCTTGTAGAGGTCTTGTGGAGTACATATATCACTGCTGTTTAATACAAAAAAAACTCCATTTCTGTCCATTTTTAGTTTTCTGGTTTGAACCTGGTGGCTGCTCTATACATTATGTACATGGGTTTGGATGAGTGGATCAATACAATTGTTCTAAATTATTTAGATTAAGCCCTTGTTTTACATTGACTTCCATTCAAAATTAATGTAAAAGTCCTGTAAAGTCATTATTTTGGTCATTAAGTTTTTCATTGGACAGTGACTATTGGACAGTATATATATATATATATATATATATATATATATATATATATGGGGGACAAACTCAAAATAATGGAATGTCATGTAAAAGATTGTTTTTCAAGTCCTTTTGGGTCATTTCTATTGTTCCATTTGATTTTTTTTTCATGTTAGTGACAATTTGTGCTTTTTTTCTTCTTCCAATTCATTTTGTTTATAACTGATCAACTCTGGGCAAAAAAAGACCCACCATGATGAGCCTAACAGTAGCTTTCCTGGAAGCTGAAATGGATAAAATTATTAGTCATTAACTTATTTCGCAGGGGCCAGTCATGATGCTGGCACACAAACTAATTAACCTTTATATTTAAAAGGCAGCTTTTGATATGTTTGGCTTGGGCAACATGGCAAATATCACATCCAGCAACTCAGACAAATTTCAGTTTCTTGATTCCAGGGCACAATTATCCAGAATTTGGGTTCAGCCAACCAAATAAAAATGAGATATAGATTAAGCAGAGGTTCATAAGTTGTGCTGCTGTGTTATGCTTTAAAATAATATAAATAAGTCTAGACTATAGTTTGTGTAAAGCTGTTGGATCCACTGTATATGTTGATGCTTTTGACAATGACAAAAACATTGAATTATTGTTACATTTCATACAATGTTCATATTGCTTGTTTATCAACTATTTAGCTGTTTTTCCTATTGTTTATTTGTTGCTGATTAGCTCATTAACATAAAAGAAAACAGTGGTGAGCACTAGTGTTGTGTGTAAAAATAAACTTTCCAGAGGCAGCTCGAATGCCACCTCCCTTAATCTAACAGAGAAAGGTGGCTGACACCAGCTGGTCCTTGACCTACATAGGTGTCGTTCCGAATAATTGTAGTTTGTTGGCCTGATAGGGTCGGTGAAGCTGCGCATAATCAAGGGCTGTGAAATACGGTGGTCTCCACTTCACTCTTGGTGGTGTCAAGCTGTTGCTGTGTTTTATGCTGACAGACAGCTACCCCGTCATGGTAATGCACCTGGGCTCCTGATCTAATCCAGTGGCAGCTGTAATTTCTATCCCGGACATCAGGAGTGCTGGAGAGCTGCCAGTCGTGGAGTGCTGTGTGACAAGATAGCAGAACCACAGCGAATGGGAAACTATTATCAAATGAGCTCTGATGCCATTGTTTAACAACTGATTCAGTCTCTTTACTCCCACGTTTGTTTCAGGGTGGTAAGTGTATGCAAATGTGTTTAATATCCTTGGTCGGGAAGTCTATCACAACTTGAGTAGCAAATGATTCAGTGGCAATGGTTTCTGGCCACTTTGAGTAAGGATGACGCTAGTTCATCACAGATATTAAGTTGATTTGGCTGCCAAGGTTCAGCCAGCCATTGTAAGGGCTTTTGTGGTGGCAATTTGGAAGCTCCATTTTTCCCGCTCCACAGACAAGCTGTACAGCCTTTCACAATGCTTTTAACATCACTATCAATACCAGGCCACCACACAAGGTCTTGACAATGCTGTTTCATCTGTACAATGCCCTGGTGTCCTTATAAGAAGATGTGCTTGTAGACAGCTAAGAACACTGGTGGAGTGTCCACAGGCATCGTTCCTAGATCCTCTAATCTGGTAGAAAGGCATCAGTTCCTCTGATACCTTAGGAAGTCACCCAGCACAGATGAAGTTGCAGACTTGAAAGAGAAAGGTTCCTGCTCTGGGGCAAGATGAAGCTCCTGAAGAGGACATTGGACCATCTCAATAAGGTCAGACTCAGCTGTGTCCAGGTTTGTTTTTGTCACCTGATGTGGGGTGGTTTAGGACAGCAACTTCTGAAGCCATGTTGTCCTCACCCGCAGTGAACTGCAGAGTATAGTTATACTATTGGAGCCTCTGGAGCCCAATGCTAAATCCTGTGAGTTCTATGCCCTGAGACAGGGCTGTAAGGGCCTTGTGTAATATAAGTGGGTGCCCATATAGGAACTAGTGCCACTGCTCACAAGCCCAAACACAAGCCAGGGCCTCATGCTCCCCCACCAAATACTTTTGATCAGCTGTGCCAAGGGCCTGAGAAGCAAAGAGAGGCTGCTCCGTGTCATTATGAAGCTGGGACAGCACTGTCCCTAAAGCTGTACTCCAGGCACTTCAATTGAAGATTGTGGGACTTCAGAAATTAAAATGGGCAAGCACTGGTGTCAACGAAAGCTGGGTTTTAGGTTGCTGAATGTATGCAGAGCAGGCCCACTGTGTATCTCTGTGTAACTCATTGAAGGGGGGCAGTTGCAGAGTACTAGGGAAGGAAGAGTAGTAGGCATTAAGAATGAACCCAGTTGGACGAGTGGACCCAGGTAGGCACACTACTGCCTCCACTTTACAGTGAAGTGGGCTGCCTACAGATGTCAGGACTCGGCCCACAGATCATCATGGAAAGCAGATGTTGGGCCATGCACCACAATGTCATCCAAGTAAATTACCACCCTGAGGATGCTGTCAAATAAGGTGAACATGATTTTCTGGAAGCTGCTTGAAGCTGAGCAAAAGCCAAAAGGCATTCATGTATAGTGGAAAAACCCAGCATGTATGAGGAACTCTGTGTGGTTACAGCTGTGAGAATTTAGAGGAACTTTCAGATGGCCCCGATAAAGATCCAATTTTGAAAATGTGGTGTAGCCATGGAACCAGGTAGTTATTTCCTTCACTGTCAGAGATGATTTCCTTGTTCACATCTTGGAGACGGACACACACAAACAGGCTTCCTGACTTTTTTCTCACAATTACCAAGTTGGAGATTCAGCGTGATGCACTCAATGATGCCTGACCTTTGGAGTTCAACAGTGCCATCATCATGTAAAATGTGGGGAATAAGGCACAAAGCTGGACAACTGAACACATCCCAGGGTCCAGAAGGGGCTGGTGAAAGCTAAAAGACTGCCCAAGCCATTAAACAGAACAGGACAACACTACAGTGCAAGTAGGCATCCATGAAGGAGCAGTGGGCATGGGCATAGGAGGCCATCAGGCTGTTCAGCCAAGAAGGGGGCTCCACATGTTGTACAGAAAGCATATGCTAAGCAGTTTAATTTAAGCTAAAGAAACAGCTGACTAGAATTGAAAAACAACGTCCGCAAATCCACGATTTTTGTGTGCACTGTTGAAATAGAATAACAGAGATATGGCGCTCTTAGGAGCTGCAAAATTTGTAAACATACAGTAACACAGCCAGAATATCAGAATAGCTTTGCTAAGAGGTTTACTGAGGAAGAGAATAACGTGTTTTCATGCATTGCTCACCTCCAGAGAGCTTTATGCAACTAACTGATCCTAGCAGGACCAAGGAACCAGAGGCATGTGTCAATCACAAGACATATCTTGTACATAACAACCAAAACAGTTGCTTA
The DNA here is from genome assembly GCF_030463535.1 of Salminus brasiliensis. NCBI lineage: Eukaryota > Metazoa > Chordata > Actinopteri > Characiformes > Bryconidae > Salminus > Salminus brasiliensis. Next base: position 13,858,922 of record NC_132902.1, on the reverse strand, counting down.
ATTAATATGATTAAAATACTGTGTTGCATATATTTTGCTGGGTAGCTCTTAAGGTGCTTAGAGAGTAATCTTTAAGGAACCTTTTTCTTCTAAAAACGTAAATCACCTTAAAAGGTTTGTCCACAGTTTCAAAATGTAGAACCTTCAAAGGTTACTCAAGGATTTGAGTAGGTTTTTTCTGCATTTTATTTTCTTCATTAAAGAAAAACATGTATTACAATTGGTATAAATTGCCATATTTCTACATCAAACCCACTTACACAGTTTTCAAGATTCTGGTATTCACCAATGTTCTCTGATTTGGGGTTTGTTAAATTTATAAGGACAGTTGGATCCATCATAATAAGAGAACAGCTATGGACAATTCTGTAGATTAAAAACACATCATGAATCTGACGTAGACTCTTTGTTAAGGCTTTTCTCAACAACAAATTTAAGAAAATTCTTAGGACAATATTGGTGATGAGGCCCAATGTCCTTAAATAATTTCTTAATCTTATGATAATCTTACACTGGTCCTACACTGTAAGATGAGTTCAGAAAGTAAGTTACTAAAATCACTAACCAGGTTAAAAGTGGAGATTGTTCTAAAAGTACTGTTAGTTTCTACATAAGGGAAAAACTATATATATACATATATGTATATATACATTAAGAAAAAATGTCTTAAGAAAATATATCTTAAGAAAAAATTTTTAAAAAACTTTCTTAAGAGAATATGTGAGAATTTTTGGACCTCATTCACCATTTGTAATTTGAAAAAAAATTCTTACCAAGAACAGTTGGTGAAGAAGAGCCATTCTTAGACCTTGTTAACACTTGGTCAGTAAATATGTCTTGAGTATCAGGATTATATCTGGATAAGGCCAGGCCTCATGAAAATGCAAGTGTAAATACATCCAAAATCCATCCTAAATCTGATCACTCAGAGTGTGTTCAGAGTGTGTGTAAACGCATTTAGCTCTCCAAGACGCATTCAAGAACAAAACAAACCCTCCCAGTACAACAGAGATGCATTGGACTACCCAGTGTAAATACATGCGGCCTAAATCAGGATACAAACCAGATCCTAGTCACATTAAGTGACCAGGCATAAACAGGGTCTTATATATTTCTTAATGTTTATTTTAACATCCTTTGTATCCTTTTGTGAATCTGGCCAATGAATCAGGTCCAGTGGGTTTACACTATTAAAAGCATTTGAAACACATTATATACACACACACACACACACACACACACATTATCATCAGACATTTTACACAATGAAAGAAACTCCAATTTGACAAAGGAAATAAAAATGCAACTTGGACACGAACAGAATGTCAGTTGTGGCTGCTTTGATGTGTTCACTTGCCCGACAGCCAAGGAACCAGCTTTAACTAGGTTAAAGAAAATGAATTGTGTGTATGTGTGTGTGTGAGAGAGAGAATTAGTAAAGGGTGAGAATTAGTGAAGAGAGAGAAAAAGAAAGCGAGAGAGAGAGAGAGAGACACACACACACATCAACAGGTCAGTCAGTCCTCCCTCAAGAGCACAGCAAGTACGCTGAAGGGCAGAGAAATAAACACATGGGGCCTGTTGTAGGGTTTTGGAATGCAGTCAAAGCCAGATTTATGTAACAAACATTCTAAAGGCAGAGGAAATCCTGTACGGCGGCCAAATCACCACCACCACAAGGCAGGGTTCTGGCTGGCCAGAAGTGATTGGTTCATCTGTCGAGGGCGTGAGTGGATGGTTAGGAGCAATCTGCTCTCGGATGGTTGATGTAATAGAAGAGGAAGTGTTTGAAATCTCTTCTCCCCTGCCAAGTCAGGAGGACTGAATACATGGTTGGAAGATGTATGAGCATGTGTGTGTGAGAGAGAGAGAGTGTGTGTGAGTAATAAGGGTTGAAGAATAAATAGGAAATAGTAAGTATGTGACTTTGGTTGGGGCAATGTCATTTAACAAGCCTATTTACGACGTTATTTTGCCTCAGAATGAAACACACTGTTTTTCCTTTTATAGGGGGCTTGTGAAAGAAAAACAATAAGCTCAATTGGCTGTCTTACGACACCACATACTGTATTATAAACTCGAAAACATAAAGGTGCTACCAAAGGTTCTTTTGGCGATGCCATAGAGGAACAACTTTTGGTTCCATAAACAACCTTTATTGTAAAAGAGATGTGACCCTTAAATTGATAAAGAACCTTTACATCAAGATAAAGGTTTTGGGGTCTTTTAAAGGTTCCTCACACTCACATATCTTGGTTCTTTATGGAACCAAAAATGGTTCTTCTGTGGCATCATTCAAATAACATCATTTTGTAGCAAGGCCTGGTTCACACAGTAACCTGTATTGCCATAACTAGCAGAGTCTGGAGGAGATGTGCTGCTCTCCATTATCAACAACATCACATCCTCCTGATGTTGCCATGGTGTTTGGACACTGGCACAGGAAAAGAGTCTGGAGGTGATGTGCTGCTCTCCAGTATCGACAGCACCACATCCTCCTGAGGCCGCTGTCGTGTTTTGACTAGCGTTTCAGCTCGTGGCTTGAGTGTATGTAAAGTTTGGAGGCGTAAATTATACTCAAGGCTGTTGCAAAAGAGTCTTGCGGTTTTGGAAGTGGCCCGTTTCACAGCCCTGTTTTGGTTAACTTGGATTTTCTTTGGAAAGAGGAGACAATGGTGTTCACAGATGGTCACTTGCATGTACAGAACTTTCATTATTTAGCTATGCCAAGGAAAATACAGTTTTCCATTCTGGGACTACTTTCATGATCTGTAAAGGTGAGTAGTGCGTTATTTTCACTTAGAGGAAGATCAAATATCAACATTCACATTTCGCAAATGATTTCCTTTTAAACACTTAAAAAAATTATATGATATTAAAGTAAATTTATAAGTATAGTATGGCTGAAGATACCAACTTTATATTTGGCTCATTTTGTGTACAAATGATTATTTTGTCAGAAGCTTTTTTTCTGACAAAAAAATCAGAAAGCTTCACAAATACTACATGTACTATACTATAACTAATAAACATCAATTACCTATCACTTGTAGATAGGAACAGCAGGGAAAATCATTTTAATGGAAATTTCGATTTTTAAGACAGCAATGAGGTAACCATGTGATCCCACACCATGACTAACCGTGAAACTGTGACACACCTTAGCAACCCATTCCATGCACTTACACCCATGCAAGAGAAAGAGAGTGGAGGTAGAAGAGGCACACATGTTTTTTATTACCTGACCTTTCTACCCGTGGCACATGTGGATCCGTCCATGACCACCTACTTCCCTCACAGCCAGAAAGTGAGAAGATATATGGGGCACATCGGCTCTTCCTCTTTCCATAGATTCCCTCTGTAACTAGTTCAGTCTTCAAAAGCATCACCCAAAAGCGGCCTTAAATATTCAACAGCGCTTGTTTGATGTGGCTTGATGAGTGCCGGGGTTCATGTTTAAAGATGGAAAGATGGCCATACAGTCATACGACACACTCCCACACACACACACACACACACATACACTGATCACACATAATGAGAGAAATACAGACACAACAGTACTAATGGTAGTTTTTATTGAAGTAGGCTTACTTTGCATGCAGCCAGATCTGAATAGTCCGACAAAGCATGAACATATAACATAACATAAAAAGGAACATGAGAACAGCAGATTAAAGAAAAGGATAAAGGCATTTAACAATACATTACAGCCAGTGAAAGCTGAGAAACTGAAAGAAGAGATTCCAGGGAGAAAAAGGGGAAAATTATGAAAACGGATGAGCCAGTTGTACCTAGCCTGCTGGATTAATTTCGGCATGGTGCAAGACGAGACAAAAATGGCATTGAGTCTAATGAGCTGCCCCAAAGGTGGAGAAATACATGGGCCGTTCAAGGAAAATGGGAACGCATTGGACCAGTACGGATTTAGAGTTAGAAAAGAAAATTATGTGTGTGTGTGTGTGTGTGCTCAAGCATGGTCTGGCTGATAGGATTATCATGTGCGTGCTGGCTCTCCCCATGAGTTACACACATTCAGCACGCCCCCTGCTACTGTCATGCACAGTTGACGTCTGACCCCTGTTAGCTTGAAAAATGCTCATATTTCACAATGCCTGTCAGCAGGAGGTGCCGTGCAAACCCCCACACACACACAAACACATCGGCGCTAACAACGGACCATGTGGGTGGCGGAGCATGAAGGATAGTATTAGTGGGAGACAGACAGTAGTGGGGGCTTGCCTAATATTGGATGTGAAATGTGTGTTAGAAGGAAAGGGAAAAAATCTTGAAATGAAACTGGAATAGTGATGTGGGCCATTGGTTCATGGAACAGAGAAAGACAATATATATATATATATATATAGATATACAGGAAACCCCCACTGTCTGTTGGAGTAGGTTTCATCACTTTAACATGGCCTGCTCTGGCAGGAAAGGCCATTTAACCGACCACCTGCCACCTGTACTTTCATAAAGCGTTTTATGATTTATGGTGGTTTTATCAACAGAGCTACAGCAAAAACAGACCTATGTGAAACAACCTGTGGCCTAAAGGATAGGACAGTGGGCTTGGTCGCTGAAGGTTTGATTTATTTTTTAGGACATGACTGAGGTGACTTTAAGCTAGGGTACCAAGGCCTCAACTGCTTCCCAGCGCTGAGGTAAATAAATAATTAATAAATTACAATTTACAAACAAACAAACAAATAATGGATAAATTAATCAAATTTAAATATTAAACAAAACAAAACTAGTTTTTTTTTTGGCCTTTAGTTTTTTATGTTGGTAAAAGAATAAATCTCTTACTTATATACTGAACGTCCAGTCAACAAAGTACAATAAACCCATATGACAAATGGCAAGTGTTTTTAAATAGGCTGGCTTGTTATACATAGATTATGCAGTAGAGTTTTTTAATAGCCCAGAATGTTGCTAGGCAGGCCAGGCTTACCACAGGGTCACTGCTGGCCAGATATAATGTAGCTGGTGGACCACTGCTAACACAGCAGTGATACACTAATATAGATGTGACAGAGTAGTGTGTGTGTGTGTGTGTGTGTGTGTATGTGGTGCAGAGGTGTTGCTGGGGCTCGTACACGTCAGTGTTACAGTTAGACTGAGAGCGGCCCACCCACCACCCAAATATATTCAGCCTGAAGCAGATCTGTGGTCAGAAACTGTCTACTGAGGAAGGACCAGAGGATGGTTAATACAAACATTTCAAACTTACCTTATGACCTGCCATTAATATGCGATTTTGGTGATCATTTGGATCACGTTCGGGTTTCACCCCTAAGACGCACTGTGATCAGATTATGATCAGATCACTCAAACCATATTCGGATGTGGTCAAAGCATATCTTGTAATACAAGGGTAAATGGAAAGCATTTTCTTTGATTTCTTCAAATTCTGTCAGACAAGAGGAAATACGTAGGAAATAAACGTTAATAGGAGTAATAACTGGGTGAGAGCAGAGTTTTTTTCCTTGCAGTTTAAATAGTCTGTCACATTTTCTGATAGAGCCATTACAAGATCTGGTCACACTGAGGATGTATTTGAATGACAAGTGTAAACCGAATCCTGCCAAAGTAGATCCAGATACTATCCAGATACAAAATGTATCGTAATGCCAGGTGTGAACAGGCCCTGTGAGTTTATACACACATATTGTTCTCGTCTTGTTTGTTGTCCTTGTACTAGAGTTACTGTTTATTGCCTCAGAGAGAGAGTTGTGGCTAAATGGTATTTAGTTATACTGTATGACCCTGAATTGGTATAATGACAATACAGCTGAATTAAATTGAACTGAATTGAATTGAATCGGGCTGCTACAAAATCTGTTCAGATTCTAGTTTAAAATGGTGCACCATTACTATATATCATATATAGCACCTAATGCATTGATTTCTCGTTCAATTACATACTTACTTGTTTACTTACTGACCTACTTACTCAATGCATTGCACACTACATTTATTATTATTATTATTATTATTATTATTATTATTATTATTATGTCTGCTTATGTTAAATGGTATTTGTCAGTGGAACTTTGTAAAGCAACTGGTGCCTAATTCCCCAAATTATTTATTTATCTTTATTTTACTGAATTCGTCATAAAATTCTATTCTACTTATGCTTGCCATATTTATTGCTAAGTCTCATTGTTAGAAGAGACCAATAAATTAATTCTATGGTAATTAGAGAATAATAAAAATTAATATTTGAGTTTTCCAGTTCAAAATGTTCCACACTGAACTTCAAGGGACCCAGTGAGTCTGGAGGCCTTTATAGCAAACAGGAAGTAAATGTGTTTGCATGCAGTTGTAAAGTGATTGTACTGCAGCCATCCATACTAGCCATACCAGAATGAATGACTGACTCGATTTGTGAGACTGCCATGCAAGCCTAAGCCATTTTGTCTCCTTGTTCAAAAGTAACTGTAAAACAGGCCAATATGACCCCAACATTTACATACACCCAGCTCACAAGCAAAAGCCTTTTAAGGTTAAATAACACAACAGATACTTAAGGAGAATATGGATCTGAGTCGAAAAAGGCCAACCAAAGCAGATACTGTTGCTGTTATCTGGCACAGGAATGCTTCTGGAGCAGCTAAAACTGCTAGGCTGACCAATGCTATGTCATATGACACAAGGGTGCCTCTGGACCCCTAATAGTCATGTCTATTTATGTCAGTGGAATTTGTCATTTGTAAAGCAATTGTTGTCTAATCCCCAAATTATTTATGTATCTTTATTTGATTTTATTTTAAAATTTCATTCTATTTGTGCTTGTCATCTTTTTGTGTTTATATATTTGCTCATATATGCTTTGTTGCAAAAGTTACACTTACTGATGCTGGGTCTTCCCAACATCTCCCTTTGAGCCATTTTGCCTGGCTTGTCCAGCAATGTTCAGTTCCTGCAACAAATAAGCAAATGATTTTTTATATAGCCTGCCTGTTTCTGCGCTTTATAGAACTGTTCAAGCTTAGCCTCAAAATTAGCCTCCTAACATGAAGCATATTACTGGTTAATACTGGTTTTCTATGCCCACTGATTCATGATGACTTTCATCTTTTATATTCATCTAAAAGTACCAGAACATTTCTGTCTAAATAAAATAGTCTAAATAAGCCTTTTAAACTTGTTTTCCATTTAGCATTCATATTGCTGAAGTCCAATGCTGGGTTAAATTGGTTTAAAGCTTGATTGTGGGAAAACCCCTAATTTCTCCTAAATGGTAACCTTAAAAGCCTCATATTCTGCGTTTCTGCAGGTTATAAATCTCCCTAATGGCTTGTGATGTGATGTGTACGCGTTCTTATATACCAAAAAACATCGGCATCTTAATACTTTTTGTAACATGAGCATTTTCAAATTTATCCTTGACCTCTAGAATTAAACAAGCCATGTTATAACACTGTTCTATTAATACTTCTATATGTAAATACATTTTGTCCTGATTGGCTGTTCATTTTGTGCCCAATTCACAAAGCAGTCCAGACATATACATTACTTATACTGTAACTTTAGCATTAATGGGCAGCCTTGATCTGCTGTAGTCTGAATAAGTGGAAATTGGTGGAAGGCGTTGATCCATTTTTGTTGATCCATTTTTCAATTTTTTCACATATTCTGAATCTGACAGTTGGTCTATATTGTATATTGTGTCATGAATGGACCAATAAAAATGCTCCAATTGACAATTGACTCGAGTCATCAGATTTCCTTATAAAAGGGACATTGTGTGCAACTGTAATGGAGGCACTGAACAAAAAGGGCTACTAATCTGAAAGTGATGCTATTTAAATAAACAAACTGATAAATAAATAAATAAATAAATACATTCTAAAAATGAATATTTCAGACAGTAAAAAGTCTTTGATCAGAAGTTCAAAGAAAAGGTCTGCTTTCATAATGCTGGGTCTTTACGAACTGTTACGCTAAATACACACACATGTACATGCACACACACACACACACTGAATGTCAGAAAAGTTGCTGGTATTTGCAACACCTTGGATCTTTCATTCCCTTCTTTATCCATCTCTGTTTCGTTTTACCCTCTCTCGCTCTCTCTCTCCCTCTCTCTCTCAGTGGGGGTCCCATGAGGCAGGTTTTAATCACTGGGTCCTGCTCCATCAGCGGAGACGTACGCAGAAGGAGCCCACTGCAGGAGAGCAGCAGCAATCAAAGCCTTCTCCACCCCACTCCACTGCCTACCGCTCTACTGCTACTGCCACAGAGGCCTAGCACAACAGAAAAGCAGCAGCAACAATTATTTATTCCGTTTGAAGTGTGGTTTTGAAGTCGTCCCACCACCCAACTCCCAACACCCCCCTTAACTGTGCCCCCTCCCAAAAAGCTCTCTCTTTCACCCTCTCTCTCTCTCTCTCTTTCACTTTCAGTCTCTGTCTTGCTCTGTCTCTTCATTTCTCTCTACTCTCTCTTTCTATGTTCTGGGGATGTTTGTACTCTGCGGAGCCAAGGTCATGCCAGATTACACCAGAGAAGGGGGATGACTTTGAATTTGTGCAGCCGAGGCATTCTGTCCCATCCCATGCCATGACACACTCTGCTGGGAAAGAACAGCGTCGCATTTGTTTGGCTTCGATTAGACAGGTAGGACTGAAAAACAGCTTGAGACCACTGTAGCTTCATCATCTTGTGTTGGAACATGGTCCTAAATGGACAAAAGTATTGGGACACTTGCTCATTCTGAAGTCAAGGGTATTAGAAAAACGTTTATGCTGCTTTTGTTGGAGTAACTGTCCAGAGAAGGCTTTGTACTAGATTTTGGAACTTTGAGGTGAAGATTCGATTGCGTTTAAGAGCATTAGTGAGTTTAGGATGGATGAGTTGGATGATCACCACCCCATTTCATCCCCAGCTCATTCCAAAAGTCTTGGATGGAGCGCCATCGTTCCAGAGAACACAGTTCCACTGCTCCACAGCTCAATACTGGGGGGTTTATGCCCCTATAGCCCATGTCTGGCATAAGGCATGATGCCAATAGGTTCATGTTTATTAATAGAGTCCTATTGTACTTGCAAGCTGTATGTGTGCATTCACACATCTTTGTCAGCATTGGGTGCAACTTAAAGTAGCTTGAATGCATTCTTCAGAAGTGGTGTACCTAAGACTTCTTTTGTGTGTATTCATGTCATATTCATATTTCTTTCTGCAAAACAATGCACAGCCATACCATATATCTTCTAATCCACTTCTTTCTAATTAATTTCACAGTGGGCACAAAGACTACCCGGAACCATTGGGCACAAGGCAGAATTACTCTCTGGGCTGGATGCCAGTGCATCAATAGTAACACACGCACCCGTCCATTCACCTGAGGCAATTTTGCATAGCTAATTCACCTGCAATGTGTGTTTTTGGGAGGTGGGAGGAAACCGGAGTACCCAGAGCCCAACTGGGTCCCAGTAAAAACACATGTACAAACCCACTCAGTGCCTATGCCCACCTGGAACCCACATAGCCCACATTCCACCCATGTGAGCCCCACATGAGCATGTTGGCTGGGCAGCCACTGCATGGATTCGCTGGGTTCCACCAGCAGCTCGTTTGATGGATGATATCTGTAAATACTGGCCTAACCTTAGAAGAGGTTTGGAAATGGTTAACCTAACCCTCATCACACATCATAATGTTATTTATTATTGTTATTATTATTATTTATTCTGTTTTATTGTTTCTTTTTTAACACATTAACACTTACTTCCCAAAAAACAGCTATGAATAATATTACCACAATGGCACCTAGCTTATGAGGGTCCAAGATTAGCTTCAATGTCTGGTGCACAAGTGGCATTAAAATGATTAAACGCTGGACGCAGAAGATGAGTTAATTAAGCAGCTGGGAAAGTTCCCTAAATCATATATTCCCAATCTGAGTTGACATCATAAACAATGAAATATTTCATAAAGGACATGAAAATTGTCTTTTGGGCTGCTTTCGCGTTTCAAGTGGAGCCTAGAAACATCTGCTGCAACCATTAAGGGTTCTGCGCAGTCCCAACAACAGGCTTAGAAGCCCATTTCCCCTGAGACAGACGACATTAATCATGTTTATATCATTCTCGCAGAGCTTTGATAAACTAAAGTTTAATTAGGCCTGACGCAATACAGCATTAACAAGTCATTTGCCGAACAGATTTCTCTGTTTGACGCTGAATCCGACTTGATGTGGTAAACATTAAGCGAAGCGTGGGCTCTGTTCATTCCAGGAGACAAAGAGACTGCCTTTTTATCTCAGATCTGCTTCGAACATTACCCACTTCTTTAACGAGATGACTACATAAATTGCAATAAAGCTCTGCAATTAATTACATGATCTGGATACTGGGACAGCGCTGACCACAATCTCAGCAGCAGCACAGAAATCAAAGAATAAGGGTGATTTGTTTTTCAGCTCAACAATGAGTTCGACTTTTCTTTGAACTTCACTCGTGTGGCAGGATAAGTGCTTACGTGGATTACATTCAGTTCATTATTTATGGGAAACTTCAATGGTCCTTAATCACCTAAGGACATCTCCATTCACCTTCTTACATCTTTATGTTCATTATCTAAATACAACTCATGCAAATCTTGATCTTGTTCTTTTTGATCAGCTTCTACAGGGCTCCAAAACACAAAAGACACAAGAGTAACACTGGAGGAGGCAAGGAGACAGGATTGTAGTCCATGTTTAATATAACCCAAGGAACATACCATGAAACCAAAAAATAAAAAAAAAACCTATAGGCTGAACAACGTAAACAATATGGTAACATGACACTCTCGGAATGCAGGGACGCAATGTAATACTGAAAAAAACCAAAGCCACGCCAAGTGGCTTTTTAAGCGATTTCACAGTTGCAGACAAATTTCCAACCTCAGAATAAAATCACGAGTCTTGCCAGAGTTGTAGCGGGCTCCAGTCAACTCAATAGTTTGGGGTAAGGTGTTTACGATAGTGGTCTTAAGTCTTAGGTCTTTTTCTCATCTTCACTTTCCAATAAAATCAACTGTGTTTAGGACTATATGACTAAGTTTTTAGTCTTGGCTCATGCAACTTGTGACGGTGACCAATAGGTAGAAAACCAATAGTTGAGCTCTGAGCTCCATCACTAAAAGCAAAGCAGCTACAGGAACATCTCTGGTGGGTAGGTGAGATATACGGGAGACATAGGGGAGACTCTGTGGAGGTTATGTAAAACCAAAAAATTATTTAAAAAATCAGTAATAGGCAAATAATACACAGCATTTAAAAATAAACAAAAAATAAATAAAAAAGATACTAATAATAAATAATAAAAAAAATTTAAAATCTCAAAATGAATTTAGTTACCATCTTGCAAATTACAAGATTCTCAGTCTTTTCAAAATAATAGTCTGGGACTGAAAACTCACTAAGTAATGATAAATTGTCTTTAGGTGTAAGAGAGTGTGAGACTTCAGGGTCTTTTTAAAAAATACGTATATATATATATATATATATATATATATATATATATATATATATATATACATACAGTGGACACAGAAAGGAAACACTCAGGCATGATAATGAGAGGGTGGGCCTACAGATAACAATCAGGTGAAGTGAATAGGGCTTCTTTCTTGGGAAACGCCCTCTCAGTCCTCTTGACCCTGTGTATATAATTCTGACCCTACTGAACTCCTCCCCCTCAGCCCTAAATATACTCTCCATTTCTCCCTTCACCTTTGTAGTCTTTTGAGTTCGCCTCCCTATAACAGCCTTCCGGGGTGTGGTCCATGCTAGCCAAATTATATAGCTAATCAAAGGGTCACAAATTTTTGTGCCAACCTTAACTTGATTATATGATAAATAACTATACCACACTCTTAAAAAATAAAGATACCACAGAGGAACCATATTTGAGTCAATAAGGAACCATTTTTGGTTCCATGAAGAATTACCTTTTATGTGAAAGATATGTGTAAAGAACCTTTGTATTGTTAAAGAAACGTTACATTTGCTTCTATAAACCTATAAAAGGATCCTCATGCATATGTGTATTATTTACAAAAATGGTTCCTCTATGGCATCGCTTAAAGAACCTTTTGTAGAACCTTTATTTAAGTGCAAATCTTAAATCTTTTGTCTTTCACAGACAAAATAAATATATAATTTTAAATTAATATCTGTATCTGGTGTACACTACAGTTTCAGTTTTTGTCAACATTTTGTGACACATGCCCAAGCTAACAACAGTTGCTATTAAACAACACATTTGTGGGCGGAGCATGGATCGGCCCAATGGCATCAGATTCATTATTTCATAAATATTTATATATATTTATTTAGGGTGGCGATAGTCCAAATCCAACTGGCCTAGAGATGTCCCTGGATGGGTTGTTTCTTCATTTGTAATTGTTTTATTAGGATTTGACCAAACGGAACAGACAGTTTTATGTCAAAGTAAGAGACATTTTCAACCTTTACTCAAAAACCCTCATGGGTTCCATCCCATAAATCTCAGAATATGAGGCCATCCATCATAAAGTTATACTTCAGCTGGCACAAGCTCTGACCACACTCCAAGAGCCACAGTCCAGTCCAAAATAAGTAAAAGTTACTGGCGCGGGACAAAGGCTGTCCTTAAAATACAGCTACACCCCATGATTCCCTGAGCTGGGCAAAGTCTGGAGGCTGCGATGACAGGAACACTTTATTTTGACGGGAGGCACACAGGCCATGGCCAACTGCACTGCCTCAAAAGCCTGAACAGCAGAGGTTAGCAGTGGGCATTCACCTCACTTGGACACTTTGATCCACGTCTAGAAGAATTCCTGAAGCGTCAGTTTTTCTGTTGGAGAGAAATTTCACCGTACGGATAGACCTTGAACACTGGCAAAATAATGCAGTAATTAATCTATGCAGCATATAGTAGCTAATATTTTTTAATTACAGTTGCAATCAAAATGATTAACAACAACCATCAAACAAAAAATGTATTAGTTCAACCCAACTAATACGACAAGTACTTTCTCCACATTTAACACAGAATGCCACTTTCTATGAACTACTGCAGTCTCAGAATTACACAACCCGCTGCGTAGAATCCTTCATAAGAGCACACGTGCAAATCAGGTGGCAAATTGAGGGCTTCATAAGTAGCATCAGGTGTGCTTGAAATAAAACCTGGACTGGCCAGGGGTTTGTTGACTGTGATGTTGGAGATCATGTTAGAAATATGGCCAAGTCAAGAGAGTTGTCCACAAAGTTCAGAGAAGAGACCATTGCTTTCATAAACAAGTGAAAGGATACATAAAGAGAACAAATTCTCTTAATGTTGCTACAGATTCATTTGGCAGCATAATTTAGAAGTTAAGAGTTAAAGGAACACTGGCTACACTACCTGGACGTGGCCCCTAAGTGATTGCATAAGACCTGCAGCAAGATTCAGCGGCAGCAGGCCCTAAGGTTTCAGTTTGCACAGTAAGGCACATTCTATACACTAAAGGTCTCCATGCCCTACACCTTCGCTGACCCCAAAGCACAAGAAATGTCAGACTCAATTTGCTCAAAACCACATGAAAAGCCGCAGAGGTTTTGGGATTCTTTTCTGTGGAGCGATGAAAACTGGAAATTTTCGGGCCTATGGATGAGCAGTGTGTCTGCAGGAGGAATGAAGCATGCATTGACAAGAACACTCTGCCTGCAGTGAAGCATAGCAGTGGTTAAGTGAAGCTTTGGTGCTGCTTTCCTGCCTCTGGTAATGGAAACCTGCAGTTTATGCAGGGAAAGATAGACTCAATCCAATAACAGGAAATTCTAGGAGAAAATGGAATGCCTTCTGTGAGGAAGCATCATTGGACTTTCCAACAAGATAAATATCCCAAGCATATCTCAAAGTTCACCAAGGCTTGGTTTCAGAAGAAGTCCTGAAAGATTCTGGAGTGGTCGTCTTTAGTATGGTAAACTGGAGGCCATTTCACATGGGAAAGATTCCTCAGGAATGCTGGTGTATGTATCATGTTTGCAACAGATCATAACAGGAAAAGTATTGCAGACACTTGTCATGAAGTGGTTGGATAATTCAGAGAATGCAGTTGTTATTTAAAGTGGTATTTTATGTTCATTGTGAAGAAAGCATGTGTTATATTAGTTGTGCTGAGCTATTTAACTTGGTCTTGTTTGATTGGTTTACTGCAAACAGCTGAAAATTTTGCTAATAAACCTTATTTAAAATGGAGCGTGAATAATTTTGATTGCCACTTGTGTGTCATTATTGCTAGAATATTACAAGACTAATAAACGTATTTGTAGTTTTAAGAAATTGTTCACATAAAATGATCCTGTCTTTTTTTTCTCTTGTTTTAAGAAATAATGCTTGAAGATACTATGCTATGATTGGACCCCGCAGCCTTGGTCCATCCACTTTTGTTACTGGCCACCCTAAAAGACATGACCTGTGAATACATAAATCTTATGTACATACAAGCAAAACACAAATAAAAATGAGCCTGCTAAAAATAGTCATAATCAATTTTAAATTTTTTATATTGACCAACTATTTCATACAGACCAATTGCTACACTTTTCTACCTTTGCACTAGCATAATTTCTACGGATAAGATGGCTTTATTTATGGTTTTAAAAATCTAGAAATTAATTTGACATTTAGTAAAAGGCAGTATTTACATGACACCTTCATAAGCTTTCAGTGAAAACTGACATAAGCTTACATTAATATTTATAAAGGCATGTTTGAATAAATAACAATCATTTGCCTATTATCATGAAAATAACATGTATGTGACTTGTAGGGTTACACTCACTGAGCACTTTATTTTTGAGATAACAGCGTAAATGCATGGACCCTTTGGGACCAACTAATCATCATTTGAGCACCACAGACTTTTGAGTATTGTTGCTGATCATGTGTATCCTTTCATAACCATGATTTATACTTTTCCTAACAGCTACTTCCAGCATGATAGATAATGCACCATGTCACAAAGCAAAAGTCGTCTCCAACTGGTTTCATGAACATGACAATGAGTTCACTGTTCTTTAGTGGTCTTCGTAGTCTTTTTGGATTTGGTAGAGCGTGATATTCTAGCATGAATCACCGCATTAAAAAATCTGTAGGAATTGTGTGACGCAGTCATGTCAACATGGACCAGAATCTCAAAGGAATGTTTCCATGATCTTGCGGAATCCATGCCAGGAAAAATTGAGGCTGTTTTGGGAGCAAAGGAAGGCCATGCCCAGTATTAGTATGGTCTCCCTAATAAAGTTCTTGGTAAGTTTATGAATACCGCCCTTCAGTAAAATGTTACCTAATATTCTTACACCTATCTCAAAAAATAAATATATATTAGATGTGTCTCCTACATTTACGATGCTTTCATTTTCCAATATATCTTTTTTAGCTGCATACTTTCAATTCCTTTTTTATTCTTTTTCCAAAAAGACCACCTGCCTCTCTGTCCAGGCAGGCACCATTCCACTTAAACCCGTCCAAAAGAAGAGGTCTTCTCGCACGGCCTCATGGGCCCCCTGGCTCATTTGTGGTCGCTTTGCTGGGTCTAAATTCAGCCTCGGTGACCTCCAATTATCACACAGAATGTACACTGTGCAATTATGCAATTATCAGATGTGGTAATGTGTCTATATGTGTAGGAGGGAGTTTACACAGTAAACAGTCCCTTTGCACCAAAGCTCATTATTATTCAAGTAGCCCTGAAGTATTGTACAGTTTACTAGTAAGCAAACTACTAGTGCTGCATTGAATAAGAAAATAAGGAATCTAATTAGTGGTTAGCAGCAGTTAGGGGAGGCAAAAATCTCACAAGTGATTCCTAATAAGAAATTAATTGCCAGGGTTATTCATGGCCCAGTGTAATTAGAAGCATCTGAAATAGTTCAATTGCTTGTGATATTTATAATACATAAGAAAAAACAACCTTTTTGCACAATTCATTTTAATATCTACAATTACAGTCACTTGGATGGCAAAAAACTGCAAACATGCCAAACAGTATGTCCTAAGCTGTAGAAATGGTCCTTGAAGGCCAAGCACTGGCTTGTTAAGCATTTCATTTCTGTTTTATAAGCGTTTTTAATGCGTCTCTCATTCTGCCCATTTCAAATCAGCCTTTAATTAAATTCAAGCTAATTACACTACTCTTGCGCAGCTCGCTGGTCTGTGGACGGTTAAAGGGAGCAGCTAAGTGTTACTAAAAGTAAAATGTGGGCTGACACCCAGAAATTTGCTGGTTTCCTCTTCATAACAGCCAACGTCTGAAAAAGAAAAAAAAACCTGACCAGTAGGAGTCAAATGAGGCCACCTCGCTGTAATTATCTGGTCTGAATTCCAGCTGTAATGAGTCCTACAGTGACAGCTGGGTGTAATGTATAGCCAGGGGCGGATTAACTTGGTCACAGGCTGCTGGGTTCTGGTCTATACCAGTTTAACAGTGACATATCATTT
Organism: Salminus brasiliensis; assembly: GCF_030463535.1. Taxonomy (NCBI): domain Eukaryota; kingdom Metazoa; phylum Chordata; class Actinopteri; order Characiformes; family Bryconidae; genus Salminus; species Salminus brasiliensis. Next base: position 13,842,450 of record NC_132902.1, on the reverse strand, counting down.
ATTATACCATGCGCATCACAGGAATTCAGTACATAGAGCAGTAATACGGATGAAATAGAGAAGTGAAAAAGACAGCAAACCTACAAATCTGATTCCAAGTTTTTAGCACCTGCAGGAAGCAATATACTTTCAACTTAACACACAAACACTTCTACAACACAATGCTGCCTTCTGTCAGTTAACTAATAGGTCTGTGACCCTAATCTGTCAAGCCGTAGGCCTACATGACCCTGTCATAGCCAGTAGGCCTTTTTCAAATTTCCAGCCTGTCACTTTCTGCCAAAAGTGCTTGTGTTTGTGTTGATTTTTTTTTTTTTTACAAAGATAAACACTCTCCAAACATATCTCCACAACCTATGCTGGTACACAGTTAACTGAAGAAAAAAAGATCGCATTTGGAAGACGAGCCCCTCTTAACATTTTAGCTGTAGCTTTAGCTCGTCTAAAAAAAGCATCCTTCCTCCTCCGCTCATGTCTCCTGCTCATCAGACATGAAAACCTACCAATTTAACCCACAGCATCTACAACAACAGTCTGTTAGCTTTTTCATGACCAAAGCAGAATTATTTTTGGAATAATAATGAAAACATGCAAATGTACTCCTCTGTATGCTATCAGCCAAGCATGCAACTTCAAGGCATGTTAGTAAGTGCCCTATTGCTCCTGAATGAATTCAGCCTGGTATCAAGTCCCATCCTATGCTAATTTTAAAGTGAACCATGATGGAAAGTAAGCAAGGTTAGTCTAGTTATCGATATTATGGCTTATGATGATTTGGGAGAAGGAGGAGAACTTGCGCTAAAGTTTTGGGCTAAAGTTCAGGTGGCTTTTGCTTGTGGAAGGAAGGAGGCCAGTCCCCCTTCTGGAGCCAGGAATGTCAGATGATGGTCAAAAGTAAGGTACAGGGGTGGTGGAGGGTTTTGTAGAGGTTTAAGGCATGTTCCTCCTCCCAAAATGTAGTTATTTCATAACTCCACTATGTGTTGTACTGGTTTATATTTTGCCTGTTAGCCAATTTTAGTAACACTTTAATGTATTAGATGCGAGTGTTTGGATCATGCATTAATACGCCAGCTCAGATTCTTAAAGTCTCTTTGCCATACTAACAAAGCCATGGAAAAGAACAGAAGGAAGGACGTATTCTAGTTTTCTGTAATTTGCCTTTGAAATGGCACTTGTTTTTCAAAGCCATTCACACAGGCTGTCAACATGAGATAAAGTTATACTCCAGTGTCAGAACATCGTGAAAGAATGGAGACGCAGGCATCTGTTTCCATAGCAATACTGTTTAGTGAGTTGTCATACGAATCTTGAAGCTTAGATGCTCAATTCAAAATCTAATTAAAGCTGACTTTGAAGATCGTGCCAGCGCATGATTCTGGTGCTGCATTGTTACTCTAAACCTGCTCCTCTTCTAAACTTACCTTACTCAGTTAAAGCAAAGTCTGTGGAACAGCTACTGGATGTCATAGTCAGCTGTCTTACATTAAGGCTGCTGGAGGATGGAGTCCAGAAGCCTTGCCGGAAGGTATTAAATATATTAAGATTGAGTTTAAAGAATATAAAACTTTTATCACTAAGTCAATAACTTAGCTACGGTGCATACTCCATGCAAAAAGAGCTCTATAGAGTACTGAAAAATGGCTCTTTGGCTCATAACAACAGTGGAACCCTTTTAGTGCTACATAGACCAGCCACAGAACCATTTAAGCATCCAAAAGGCTGAGATACACTTTATGGACACAAGTATTTGGACACCTGCTCATTCATTATTTCTTCCAAAATCAAGGGTATTGGAGTAACTGTCTCTACTGTCCAGTGAAGGCTTTCTAGCAGATTTGGAAGCATTGCTGAGAGAATTTGGTTGCATTCAGCTACAAGAGCGTTAGTAAGGTTGGGAGGTTGGACGAGCGCCATCCCACCTCACCCTCAACTCATCCCAAAAGTACTGGATAGAGCTATACAATCATTCCAGAGAACACAGTCCCACTACTCCACAACTCCACAACAATGTTGGGGGCTTTATACTCCTCTAGCACCACGTCTGGCATTAGACATGGTGCCAATAGGTTGACGTTTATCTGCTCTAGAGAGTCCTTTTCTATGCCAATACTTCTCTAACTTCTCTAAGGGACTAGACAAGTTGTGTGTGTGCATTTGCACATCTGTGTCAGCTATGGGTGCATTCCTTAAAGAGATACTGGGTCTTAAATTAAACTTAAATGTCATTCTAGAAGTTTAGCATGTCATCAGAAACAGTGGATTCTGCCACTGTAATATTACATGTGGTTTCCACCATGAGGTCGTTGTGAAGATAAGTACCTCACAACCCCTACGGTGTAACCGTCCCAGCTAGAATTAGTGGTTGTGGGCCTTGATGTCTTTGTAGGTAAGTGGAAACATCTCTTTGTAAAGAGAGAGAAGCAGAGCGGAACCCTCAGGGCCTTCTACATCTTCAGAGAAGGCTTAATGATTTCTGGGAACTGAAAAATACTGGGCCAGATTCATAAAACTCGGCAGTAACAACGCTATGCAACACAAAATGTGCTCCACGGTATTTAAGTCCTATTTATAAAGCTACTGTGCTGGTGATCAAAGCACCACTGCCGCTGTATTTATACATGGGATGGAGGAACGGGTGGATGGAAGGATATGCTCACTAAGCACTTTATTAGGAAAGGTCCTATTCCACTATATCCCAAATGTGTTCTATTGTGTACAGATCTGTTGACTGGGAAGGCCACTAGAGAACACTGAAGCCACTGTCATGCTCATGAAATCAGTTTGAGATGACTATTGCTTTATGACATGGTGCATTATCATGCTGGAAGTATTCGTTAGCAGAGCAACAATAGCAGAGATGTATAGTAAGGAAGTAGAACTACTGTACTTAAGAATTAAAATACTGTATCTGTATCTATGGAAAATTAATAAGATAAGTTTAATACTTTTGCTCATTACATTTTTTGGCACTGTTACCGGGTTTGATGAAGCCATCTCAACATTGAGCAGAACAAGCGATCAAGCCATGAGCGAGCATGCTGCCGTTCTTCCTTTCACTCCACTGCTGCAGTGAGGACACTAACGCTGGAGCTCTGTTAGTTTATTTCCAGATGGAAGAAACACCATTTTCACCACCTTCAAATACTTGTATGTGGCCTAATGGCCTGGGATCTTTTAGCTGTAGTTTTGTTTACAGAGAGTAAAGCTCAGTGTTTTAAGCTGCTCTCCTCACTGGTTTTTACAGATGAAACACTTGTATGTGGCAGGTTGAGTCCGTTCTGATCAGCCTTTCTTTTGGGCTAAGGAGTTAATTGAAGACTCCATGTATATGAACTCCGTCTTGTACATCCCTGTCCTTGTCCTACAGCCAAAGGAACTGTGACAGTCCTTAAGTCTAATCATTTGAAACAATATAAACAATGATACTCAGACTCAGCTTTTGGCTGCTCTCTGTAATAACTACATAACACAATACTTTTTTTTAGAATAAAATAAAATAAATAAATAAAATAAAATAAAAATAAATTTTTAGAATAAACTACTTGTAATACTTAAGTACAAAAACTCAAACCACCTCAAACTCAACCCCAGCAAAACAGAGCTGCTGTACATCCCGGGAACTGCTGGACTACACAATGATCTTGCCATCTCCTTTGAGAACTCACTGGTCACTCCTTCTACAGAAGCTCGAAGCCTTGGTGTAGTCATGGATGATCAGTAACTGTTCTCAAGCCATGTTGCAAATTGCAAATTGCACATTCCTCTCTAGAGAGGCCGCCCAGGTGCTTGTTCAGTCTCGCGTCACTTCAAGACTTGACTACTGCAACTCTCTTCTGGCTGGTCTCCGTTTGCGCAGCATCAGACCCCTGCAACTTATCCAGAATGTAGCAGCACGGGTCGTCTTCAACGTTTCTAAATTCAGCCATGTCACTCCACTGCTGCATTCTCTTCACTGGCTTCCTAGAACACTTCCTACATGTCTGAACAATAGTCAAAAAGGGTGTAGCTTTCATCTGCTGATGAACTCATATTGGCTTAAGAAACCAGGCTATCTCCAGGTTTCTCCAGTCTTTAACTGTCCAGCTTTGGTGAGTATGTGCACACTGCAGCCTCAGCTTTCTGTTCTTGGCTGACAAGTAAAATCTATCATGGTCTTCTGCTGTTGTAGCGCATCACCTGAAGGATTGATGTATTTTGCATTATGAGATGGTTTTTGTTTTTTTTTTTGTCCTTTTTAATGCACTCAGCTACTTTACGTTGCACCCATTGCTTACACACATAACTTGTCTAGGTCCTGTACAAAACAATTACCAATAGAATAGGACTCTCTGGAGGAGATAATCATGAACCCATTGGCACCATGCCTAATAACAGACAAGGGCTAGAAGAGTATAAAGCCCCCAAACATTGAGCTGTGGAGCAGTGGAACTGTGTTTTCAGGAAAGATGGCAAGCCATCTAATACTTATTAATGTTCAACATCCTGACCTCATTAACGCTCCTTTTGCTGAATGCAATTAAACCCTCAAAGCAATACTCCAAGATCTAGTAGAAGCCTTCCCTGGACAGTAGACAGTTACAGTACTCCAACAGAAGCAGGATAAACTCTCTTTTTTAATACTCTTGATTTTGGAGCAGGTGTCCCAATACTTCTGTCCATATAGAGTAACTATCAACATGTTTCATAATTCATTCGCTTTGAACATTTCTGCCAAGTCACAGTAATAATTTGTTAAACCCAGCCTCAGACTAGAATAGAATGGCATGAAATCAGGCTGGTTCCAGCTACCTCAAATTCACTTGGACAGAATGAATGGCTTGTATTCGAAAACATGGTCTCGCTTTCACCCGAATGGCAAAGGTTTATGCCAGTTTGGTGGTGCAGCTAATCCATCACCAGAAAAACAGGGGGCAAGTGGTCAGCAAAACTCTGAAGGGGGCACACATGCCCATTAGGCCTGCCTTTGGTTACTGGGCCATTCACACAACCTTGAATCCCTCAAAAGAGAAGCTAATAAGGTTCAGTCACTTGTCAAAAGAAGCACAGCAGGGAAATGTGTTCTACTGTGGGACATGGGCTCTCGGTCAGCAGCCAAGCCCCCAGAGACTCATTCAGAGAAACGGGCTGGTGGAGACTAATTCTTGCTTCTGGAAGGGTCAGCCTTTAAAAATATGCAATGTATAGATATGATGTATTGTGAATCATTCACTGGATGCTTATTTTTGATTTCTTCTAATGCATCACACTAAATAACCCATTTCAGGTGTAACGTTATAGTTTCAAAACAAGCTGCACATCCGTGGTCATTAAGGGTCAGAGTGTAGCACAATTTAGGGATTACCCTGTTAAAACACACCTGATCCAAAACAACACTTAAATACCATCATTTGGTGGTAGGGCACCACCCCACCTCATCCCCAACTTTTCCCAAAAGTCCTGGATGGAGCACCATTCTGAGTTCATCCAGAGTTCTACTGCTCCACAGCTCAATGCTGGGGGGTTATATATCCTCTAGATGACGTCTGGCGTTAGACATGGTGTCGATAGGTCCATTTTTAACTGCTCCAGAGAGTCCATTTCTATTGCTCTACAGCTAACACAGGTAGTGAGCGATAAATGCATGGGGGCTCATTACAAAGAACTATTAGACAGTGACAGTGACAGTGACTATTCTCAAGCCATATGACTATTGACAGTGACTATTCTCAGGAGCTAATTGTGAGACAAATTTAGCATTGAGTTCATAGATTGCTCCCCCCAGATTTGAAAAGTCTAACATTTGAAAAGTCACATGTTATCACAGCTGATAAGCAGTGTTAAACCATAGTTTTAGGACAAAGAGTTTAGGTGTCCCACATTGAGAGCAATCCAGCAGTGCCCTACAAGAGAGCAATTCACCCTAGGTTTATAATTTCACTATCAAGAAGCTACATAGTGTCGTAGTGGGTAGCACCACATATCAGCCTCTCAGACACAGGAGTTTGATGCACACTCGGGCCAAACCACACCACTGTACCAAGAAGAATCTGTAGAGTACGTGTGTAGCATGACTCTCTGAAAAAGAGATTTAGAGATGAGCCTTGTGTTCATGGCTGGGAATGAAAAGTAGATCTAAAGTGGAAAGAAATATCCCAGTGTTGTTGTGTTCACCGCCTTTTAACCTGCTAGAGGTGGTGTTTTTCCAAACCTTGACTAATGCTCCTTTAAGGGTACGATATACAGAGTCTAAACGTGCTGCTACTATTTTCATTGACCCGATCAGTTTCTAGTTTCTGCTGAAGGCAGCATGTAAAAGTGTACCTGTTAGTCAAATCATGCAGTGAAGTGTAAATACAGTATAACTGAACATTCACCACACATTCAGAGATCAAGAAACTGTCGACAGTAGCTGTATGTGTAATGCAGACACACTAAACCACTTGTCTGGAGTGTGCTGACAGATGAATGCTTTGTGGATATAATGAGAGATCCTGATCCTCTCTTTTGCCTTCATGAGCTTGTCAGACATGTATAGCTAAATGTTACTAATCCACAGTGAATTATTACATGCCGCACGCTGTCCTACATTAATTCTGCATAATGTCTTCCAGATAAGAAAAAATAATAATAGCAGGATGAAAGAAAGGCCTTACTGGTGTTCTCTGCAACCTATCTATATGCTTATTAGTCACACCTGAGCTTGCCAGCAGATATACACTATATGTTTAAATGAAAGAAAGTTTGTGGACACCCTTTCTAATGGATGCATTCAGCTACTTTAAACTTAACTTTGCACCCTTTTCTGCCACTAGTCCCTGTAGAGAAGTACGTCCAATAGAATAGGACTCTCTGGAATAATGATTGATGCTCCATCCAGTACTTTTGGGATGAGTTAAGGGAGTGGAGATGAGGTGGGGTGGTGATCACCCAACATCCTGACCTTACTAACGCTCTTGTCACTGAATGCAATCAAATCCTCACAGCCATGCTCCAAAATGGGATAGAAAGCATTCCCTGGACAGTAGAGATCAGAGGTCACTCCAACAAAAGCAGGTTATACTCTATTATTATTACCCTTGATTTCAGAAGACGCAATAAATGAGTCGGTGTCCCAATACTTTTGTCTATGTAGTGTACATTAATTCTGTTTAAAAGGTTTATGGACAACACTAGTTGTGGCCAGTTTATTTAGCTGTTTTTTTTTTGTACTGCAAGACAAAGAAGACATGAAAAAAATAATGACAAAAGAAAAAAAATCACTGGTGTTCTTTTTTCGTCTCTCTCTCTCTCTGTGCTTTTTTTTATTGGAACAGCTCTGGCTGCGTGCGCGATCCCTTTATCTCTTTCATTAGCGTGTCTGCGCAGCTCTTGGTGGGGAGGGCGCGTCGGGGAGACAGTCACTTTCTCACCCCTGTGAAGTTCAGGCAGATTACAGAGGGGCTTTGAAGCTACTGCTGCCGCCGCCGCTCCTCCAACCCCCCCACTACCACACATGTACAGACAGACAGACACACACACACACACACACACCCCTCCACACCCCGGCCGAGCAGCAGCACATCCCCAACGCAGACCAAACGGGAGACGGGAGGCGAAGGAACTAAACGCCCTCCGATGAACCGTCGCCTTTTATGTCGTCTCGTCTGTTCCCTCAGACAACAAAAGCCACACCTAAGCAATATCACAGCAAAGGGATCCAGAGAGAGAAGGAGATTGGGTGGATAGGGAGAGAAGTCCCGCTGAAGAGAAGCTGGAGGGAAAATAACGGTCACACAGTAATTACTCGTACCTGTGGGTATCCGACAGTAATCTAGACAGCAATCGCACAGGCCTTCCCTTGCAGTCTGCTTTCCTTTAGCATGCTGCTTTCCCCCCGATGGTTGACAGTAAAGACAGGGAAATTATAGCTGCTGCTTTGTTCTGATACAGGGATGGAACTAAAGCTGGCATGGACACTGAGGAACAGCGTGTGTGATCCCATCTGCGGCCGAAGGTCCATGAGAGTACAAATGGCTTTGATCTCGTTGGCCTGGAAGAATAGTAGGATACCTCTGTCCATGCCGACACCTAAACGACATGCCAGCTGATTGAGAGTGTCTACTCAGTTAGACCTGCAGGAGCACCTTGCGTCTCATTTGGTCTTCAGTAAGTTCAGGCTGTTCCATGGAAGCATGAGTTTTCCTGGGAATGGATAATAGAGATGCTGGAAAATAAAGATGATTGCTCAAAAGGGTTGTGCAAATGCACACGCACAGCCTGTCTAGGCCCTGTAGAGAATACTGCCAATAGAATAGGACTCTCTGGAGCAGATAATTATGATCATATTGTCACCATGCCTAATGCCAGGTGTGGAGCAGTGCAACTGTGTTCTCTGGAATGATGGTTGGTGCTCTATACAATACTTTTGGGATGAATTGGGCATTTGGGGATGAGGTGAGGTAGTGATCATTCAACATCCTGACCTCAGTAATGCTCTTGTCGCCGAATGCTATTAGATCCTCGCAACAATGTGATCTTTTTTAAGACCCTTGATTTCAGAAGAAACAATGAATTGGCATCTCAATACTTTTGTCCATTTTGTGTAGATCTGCAGTGGAACCTGAAAGCAGCTTCATGGAAGAAGGACACAATTGGACAAAAGTCAGAGATAGTGACCAGAACCAGAATGGATACAGGACCAAAGAGTAATTTTAGACAACCAGCCACATCCCAATGTCCAGTTAGCCTGGCCCGTTTATGTCCTTTTCTTTTGGAAAGAGACATGCTTACAGCATGAAAGCCTCGGCTGGCTAATAAAGAAGTACATTCAATTAGCACATTTTTGCTAAAGTTGGACTGGCAAATGACAACAGGGGCACTGACTGACTTTGAACCGTAAGGGTTCACTTAGCACCTAGCACATTTACCTAACTTTGCTAAAATATCAGTGGAACTTTGGGGCGGCTTGGCCCTGAAGGTTATCTTAAAGGCTTGAAGGTTAGAAAAGTGGCTTTGTGACCAGAAAGGTCAATGGTTCAATCCCCTGAACCAACAGAACATGACTGAAGTGCCCTTGAGCAAGGCACTTAACTTCAAACTGCTCCCTAGGTGTCCCAGCTACGGCTTTCCACTGCACCAGGCATGTGTGCAACACAAATGAAGATTAATTGGTTCTTCTTCAAAGTAAAAGAGTACAGTATCTTCTTGTTTCTGTTTTCTACATATTGTTTGTTTATTGATATTGATTTTTCATTAACCTGTATTACATCTGCAATGCATGATGGGTTATTTTCAGACTAAACAAAAGTGAGCACACCAAGTCAAATGTGCCTAAATCACTTTAACCATGCTGTTTACTTTTTGTACTGAAACTTGATACTGAATAAAGGTAATCTTTCAAAAAAAAAGGACATTGATTAGCAGAACAATGCGAGGTGCTTTCAGAATGATGGTTCTTACCCTTATTGTGCCGTCTCTCTCTGTATGCTAAACTCTGAGTCATGGCTGACTGTTCTCTGGGTAAAGAGCATTTCCCTGTGGCAGCATCACAGTTTCTGCGAACTTTTCAAACGGCTCTGAACGCAGCAGCGGGCCATCAGCATGCTCTGCAGCTTTGAACAGAAAGTCTCCAGTGGATTGAGCCCTCCACAGGACCACTGCCTTCAGAGACTGCTGCAGAAGAAAAGCCTCCAGCGACAGTTAACAAAACCTAACCTCCCAAACACCTTCCCCTTTTTCATCATCCATCACACGTGCGTCATCCTCTCACACATACATGGCCTTACTCTATATGTGTATACATTTACTGTGTACGCATATGTGTATACACTGATCAGCCATAACATTATCCATAACATATGGCATCTGTCAAGGGTAGAATATATTGGGCCGAAAGTGAACAGTCAGTACTTGAAGGTGATGTATTAAAAGCAGGAAAAATGGGCAAGTGTAGCAATCTGAGACACTTTAACTGTGATGGCTAGATGACTGGGTCAAAACATCTCCAAAACATTGGGGGTTTTCTAATATGCAGTGGTCAGTACCCATCAAAAGTGCTCCAAGGAAGGACTCAATCGGTGACAGGGTCATTGGGAGGCTAAGGCTCAGTGATACGATGCACCTAAAAACTTACAAGACTTAAAGGATCTGCTGCTTACGTCTAGGTACCAGATACCAGAGGATGCATTCAGAGGTCTTGTGGTGTCCATTCGTTCAGATGGTCAGATCTATTCAGATCTATATACATGCTAGATACAATTTAAACATGCAGAGAAGCTAGATAAGCCTTGAACAGTGCTATACAACCTAATGCATTAACATGCATTGGTTTAATCAGCCTAAGCCAGTTTAGCCTCACCCATTCACATGAAACTATAGAGGGTTTGAACTTGCAATGCCCTTTAAATGAGGTGCAACTCACAGCAGCTAATCAGCACTTAGGTCTTTATATGCATGATACAGGGACAGTAAGAAAAACAGCCTGTTGAGTCCTAATTAATTTATGCAATGCTATTTAAAAATGCAATTTAATTCAGAAATGGTGCAATGATGGTAAGTCACAGAGCCAACAGCAGCAGTATGCAGCTATCAATTACTCTAGAAAACATGGACAGTGCAACATCTCTCAAAAGTGAAGCAACCACAGGTCTTGCGCCTCTGCTGGCTGGTTGCAGTATGATGTGCAGCTCATCCCCATATGTATCAATGACAAAAAAGGCCATTTCCCATCTCATTTTCCTCCTGTAAACTGTCTTTTTCTCTTCAGTGTCTAATTCTAACAGTTAGTTTTTGCTTGTGCTAATATAAAAAAAAACTTTAATCTGTTAGATTGTAAGAAGGTGGGGTTTATAAGAAGGAATGAAGTGATTGGCTGGAAGAGACCATCCGCAGGATCTGCTTCTCGCCCCCTTTTTGTTCATTACATGGAGTAGCTGAGATGTAGTAGAACTTTTGTAGACTGCAGTTTTACTATTAAAACCTTCCACCTACTGGAAAAACAGGAAATCTAGGTGAAAAATTAATTCTGCTTATGTGCTGTAAGCTCAATGAAGGCGGTCTGAGACATGCTTGGTTTGGGAAAAAAGGGCAGGTCTACCAAATGAGGAGGTGAGTCTGGCTCCACCTCTGGTCTCTACTTTGCAGACTTTGCTTGCAAAATTGACAACATGGTGGTCAATCTTGGCTTCATTTCTATAGAATGGAAGGGAATAGAACTACAGCATCCATGTTTTCTACAGTCACTGGCAGCTACGGATCATCAAGGTAGCAACATTTCTTATTTTTTGCATAATTTGGAAAGTCCAGCTGTTCTTTACATTGTGTCTGTGGGAATAGAAGTGTTTTACATTACCTTCACTGAACGCAAAGACGCAAGGTGTTGTTTTGACAGTGACAAAATGTTACAATGGTGTAACTATTTTCAGTAGTGTTTTAAAGTTGAGCATTGAGAAATTGAGTTCTACTTTTGTGGCACACAGCTTGGTACGCCTGGACTTCAGCTGCAAGAATTCTAGAAATATCAACATCCAGTTTATTGCACTGCTGCAATAAATGGCGTGTAGTTTTTAGCCTCCAACAACCAGGAATGCAGATATTCTGACACCATTTAGATGTCAAGAGCTCAGTAGCTTCAGGGTCAGGCATATATATCCCAATGTCAGAAACAACATTTTATAGCCCTCCTTTCCTTTAAGGCAAAAACTTCCTATAACTGAGATGACAGACTGAGCGATCACACCCAAATACAGAACTTCTCTCAAGAAGACAACTTTACAACACCATGATCTCTGTGTTGCTCTGCTGTTGCCACTTGCTGGGTTTTCCACTGCTATTTCATGGAAAAGCATGGAATATCTAGGTTTGCCTTTTGTTTGTCTACCTTCACAATGTAACTGCAGCGTAAGGGATAAAGCGAGGTTGGAAAATGGTCATGCCTGTTTTCGATACATAAACTCATACAAATGTCATAAGTGGGCCTGGGGTGCAAATAATAGATAGATAGATAGATAGATAGATAGATAGATAGATACATACATACATACATAACCTATATGGACAAAAGTATTGGGACATTGTTTGTTGTTTCTTCTGAAATCAAGGGTATTAAAATAAGAGTTTATCCTTTAGTTGGAATAACTGTCTCTACTGTCCAGGGAAGGCTTCCTAGATTTGGAGCACTGCTGTGAGGATTTGATTGCATTCAGCAACAAGAGCGTTAATGAGGTCAGGATGTTGGATGATCAACACTACACCTTATCCCTAACTCCCCTATATCATCCCAAAGGTATTGGATGGATCACCAACCATCAGTCCAGAGAACACAGTTGCTCCACAGCTCAATTTATCTGCTCCAGAGAACCCTAATCTATTAGCACAACTTCTCTACAGGGACTAGACAAGCTGTGTGTCAGCAATAGGTAACTTCAAGAAGCTGAATGCATTCATTAGAAGGGGTGTCCATAAACATTTGGACATATAGTGTATGTACACACACACACACACAACATAAGGGAAAACCCATGCATACAACTTCTTCCCTTCTTATACACACATACACACCTTGACACACACAAGTGTCTTTCACTCTGTCACACACTCATGTGTACACATATCCAGCCACATGAACACATGCTCTCTCTCACTTTGTCTCACACACACCATTTTTTCTCTCCCTCACCAATGCACTCTCCTTCTTTCCCTCTTGCTCACACATGCACTCTCTCTCTCTCTCTCACACACACACACACACACACACACACACCCAACAAGCCTCCCCACAGAGCTTCACATCATAAAAAGCTCTCGACTTCTATTGTAATGGGGCTGTTAAAAACAGAATAATACATTAAAGCGACTTAAAGCATCAGACACCGAGGGTGACGTTCCACTACAACAACAATAAGCGCCCCAGATGAAATATACATTACAGTAATTGGTTCAGAGAGTTGGGAGGCTGAGAGAAATTGAACGTGAGAGAGCACGCGAGAAAAGAGACAGCGATGGTTGTGTATGTACGGCAGCGACAGTCTATCAGATTGATCCATGCGGCACTTCAGTTCAAACTTCTGTCTCTCTTCATTTTCCTCCTCTTTCTCCTCAGTACGTGTGAATATGAAAGCCAGGCTGGTGGAGCTTGTTTGTATATCATATTTTGGAGAGGGGGGCTGCCTCCCTCGACTGCCTGAAGGAGGTGAGATGTTTCTTAAGAGCAATCTGTCACGCTGTATAATGAAACATTTAACAGACAGTCTAATTATGATTAATTCATGGGAGTTGGCACTGGCAAATTAATAGTAAGCGCTGCGGTCTATGTGTATGGCAATTAGCTAGAATGTCTGCACATGCCTAAAGCTCACAAACAGCACTTTTGTGTTCATAAAGTCACGTTATCCCTATTGGAACTTGATTAGAGCTCTGCTTCGGCCAAAAAGTATAACCCCAACCCCCCAGATTTAATCACTATTAGCATGTAGACTACGGGTATGATGTTGCAGCAGGTTATAGTGTGTGTGCACTGCACAGCTCCTGGTGTCTGGGGTTGTGGGTTTGATTCTCACTCTGGTCACTGTCTGTGGGGAATTCAGAGTGTTTTTTGTTCAAATGGGTTTTTTCCACGTGCTCTGGTTTCCTCCCACCTCCCAAAAATACACATGGTAGATGAACTCTATGCATTGCTAAGCTGCCTCTAGGTGTGAGTGAATTGGTGTGTGTGGTAACCTGCGATGGACTGGTGACCTGTCCAGAGGGGATTCCTGCCCAATGATTCCAAATAGAGTCTTGACCTGCTGAGAGCAGGAAGAAGCAGATAAGAAGATGAATGGATGGATGGATGGTCCTGTGTTTCTCAAGCCCACTGGCTCACTGCTCATACAAGAAATTCCACTCAGGCTCCTTGAGCTTGTGAGGCCTGAGGCCAGCAAAGTTTGCTGATTTCCCTGCTCCAATCCACCAACTAAACGTGGCAATAACAGGTGAGTTGAAAAGCACAAAACTGTACAGGAATCTGGCCCTCCAGGACTGGAGTTCTCCATGCCTGCCCAGTTTGTGGCCTACATACACACGTGGACAAATTTGTGGGTACCCCTCGGTTAATGAAAGAAAAACCATAATGGTCACAGAAATAACATTGCTAGCATAACATTGATTTTGAACCATGCTTCAACAGAATTATTAAAAAAATTAACTCATAAAACAGGCCTGGACAAAAATAGTACCCCTGAAAATAATGTGGCCAAAAGAACATGTTAAATCAAGGTGTGTCCACTAATTAGCATCACGGGTGTCTACAATCTTGTAATCATTCAGTGGACCTATATATAGGGCTACAGGTAGTCACTGTGCTGTTTGGTGACACGGTGTGTACCACACTCAACATGGACCAAAGGAAGCGAAGGAAAGAGTTGTCTCAGGAGATTATAATGAAAATTATAGACAAGCATGTTGAAGGTAAAGGTTATAAGACCATCTCCAAGCAGCTTGATGTTCCTGTGACTACAGTTGCACATATTAGTCAGAAATTTAAGATCCATGGGACTGTAGCCAACCTCCCTGGATGTGGCCGCAGAAGGAAAATTGATGACAAATCAAAGAGACGGATAATACAAATGGTAACAAAAGAGCCCAGAAAAACTTCTAAAGAGATTAAAGTTGAACTTCAATGGGACTTCATGGGAGACGACCATGGAGGACACCATTGTTGAAAACTAATCATAAAAAAGCCAGACTGGAATTCGCCAAACTACATGTTGACAAGCCCCAAAGCCTCTGGGAGAATGTCCTATGGAAAGATGAGACAAAAATGGAACTTTCACAGACAGAAAAAAGAAGCATATCAAGAAAAGAACACTGTCCCTACTGTGAAACATGGAGGAGGCCCTGTTATGTTCTGGGGCTGCTTTGCTGCATCTGGCACAGGGTACAATGAAATCTTAAGACTATCAAGGGATTCTAGAGAGAAATGTGCTGCCCAGTGTCAGAAAGCTTAGTCTCAGTCGCAGGTCATGGGTCTCGCAACAGGATAATGACCAAAAACACCCAAGGATGGCTAAGGGGAAAACATTGGACTATTCTGAAGTGGCCTTGTATGAGCCCTGACCTAAATCCTATTGAGCATCTTTGGAAGGAGCTGAAACATGCCGTCTGGAAAAGGCACCCTTCAAACCTGAGACATCTAGAGCAGTTTGCTTATGAAGAGTGGGCCAAAATACCTGCTGAGAGGTGCAGAAGTCTCATTGACAGTTACAGGAATTGTTTGATTGCAGTGATTGCCTCAAAAGATGCAACAAAATATTAAACTAAGGGTACCATCATTTATGTCCAGGCCTGTTTCATGATTTTTTTTTAATAATTCTATTGAAGCATGGTTCAAAATCAATGTCGGATTTTCATTTGTTCATTTTCATTGAATTTTTATTTATTATTACTTTTGTCAGATTTCAGTTATTTCTGTGACCATTGTGAGTTTTTCTTTCATTAACCGAGGGGTACCAACAATTTTGTCCATGAGTGTAGCC
Organism: Salminus brasiliensis; assembly: GCF_030463535.1. Classification (NCBI taxonomy): domain Eukaryota; kingdom Metazoa; phylum Chordata; class Actinopteri; order Characiformes; family Bryconidae; genus Salminus; species Salminus brasiliensis. The sequence goes on along the minus strand of NC_132902.1, from coordinate 13,826,977 downwards.
TATATGGTAACACTCCTATTAGGAAGGGTCTAATTAAAAAAAAAAAAAAAAGAAAGAAAAATGTCATCTTTTCAAAAATCTCATCTGTTATTACTTGGGTTATTCAGATAACAGATGAGATAATGGTGCTTAACATTGACTTATATCATAAGACAGTAGTACAGTACAGTTTGATGGGTCTTATAAAATACAGTATAACATTTGAGAAGTCAACTTTCATGCAATGTCATTTCTGTGCTCAGGAGTGTTAGGCTGTTTGCAGAATAGATGCAGAATATTCTAGGTTTGAGAAGCAAGAAAGACAGAGTTTTAGGACTGTGGTCAAGGGCCCAACCGTGGCCGCATAAAAGATGCAATCCTGTGATTAATAACCCATTGCTCTAAACTACTGAAGCTCATTTGCCCAAACTGGGACTTGGACCCTGAACCTTGCACTTCTAAGATTAAAAGTTCTTATCTCCTTTTTTCTCACTCTCCCATGCCCTGAGCTGCCTCCTGTTGTCTGCCCGATGCTGGTGTGCATCCCTTCATGGTTGGTTGCTGCTGCCTGCGTACCCTCTGGATCTGGCTCTCCCGCTACATAAACTTCTCCATATTTGCCATACTTTGTTTTTTTTTCCTTTCTTCCTGTTTTCTCGTTCCCATGTATTGAAATGGCTTGTTCCTACTGTTTTGTCATGGTGCTGCCCGACTTGACTCTCCACTAGTGCTGCCCACTGCAATGCTGTCCTGCTCTGGATCATCACATTGATTTATTCACACCACACTAGATACTGCATAGCTGTAAAATTGTTAAATCTGCAAGGCCTTAACACTGAGTATGTGTCCTACACTCATTTAAATTCTCATAATGAATGGCTTGCTGACACATTACCCATAGCCATTTATTTATCATATCTCATTATTTTTGTCCAGTAACTCTTATATCCGTTGTCCATTAAAATCGTATAATCATTTGTTCCTCTAAATGTGAGACAGTTGCCACATTCGTCCTTTGGCTTGCATTTTTGTGACGTTTAACAAGATTTGACAAAATGTGACAAAATTTGAATTTAAAGTTTTAAATGAATTGATGCTCTACTGACTGAGCTGCTCTAAGAACCATTTAACCTGTCTCATCTTTTTTAATTAAGAAGTTTTCACTGCTGCATTCAGGTAATGCAGAAACCTACACGTGGAAAAAATAGAGATACTTGCAGACATCGACTATGAACCTGTTTACACCTGGTATTACCATGCATGTTTGGTGATCGGACCACATTCAGATTTCACTTGCATGCATAAAAAGACAGGTGTAAATACTCCCAAAATGCACAGTAATCAGATTACAATCAGATCACTCAAACCGCATTTGGAGGTGGTCAGAGACTGAGCTTGTCTACATTTAATACAAGTCTAAACAGAATGCATTTTCTGTGATCGGATCCAGTCGGTCAAGCAGAAATACAGCTGTCGAAAAATTGTTAAAACAAATCAAAATTACTGTGGATCTCGGCTTCCTCTCCATTCAATTTTGATGAGGAAACATTGTTTAGAGGAAGTAAAACAGAAATGATGTGATCGCCAGTGAGCTTTTTATGGAGGAAAGTAAAACTTATCTGGTCACACTGGGGATGCATTTTAATGACAAGTATAAACAGAATATAGTCAAAGTAGATCGAGATACTATTCGGATACAAAACCCATGTTAATGTTAGGTGTAAACAGGGCCCATATGTCACATTAATTTTAAGATTAGCATTGCCTGGACAAGCAGAGTCATGGTGATCCAACCTGAAGAACTGCATTTCTGTAAATCCACTGAGATGTGACAACATATATCGTAAAAAAGACTTTTTCCATCAAGGATATCAATCTGAAAGGCTTACCACAATTCCACAGTAAGAAATGTACAGGAAGAGCTGACAAGATTACATTTTAACCAAGACATTTAAAATGTCAGTGTCATACTGTGTAATAGGACATAGTTTAAATAAATCACTAACTGCTGTAGCACTTTTTATTCACTTATCCAAATTCCTTGGTGGTCGTTTTTACGCAAAATTGATTCCGAAATGTCTGTGTTGCACTTTTCTCAACTGTGTGGCACTGAAATTGTCTGGTATCAGTATTGAAGTTGGCAAAATGAGCTGTTTTTCTGCATGTTTCCATGTTCAGATCAAGTTTGCAAAGACCATCAACCACAAGCATGACTCCACTCCACAGTGTGGTTCCCAGTGCTTGGTTTGTGTTGGTTTTGGTTGATGGGCTCAGTCTGGCCAAGTGCTTTGACTTTGGTCTCTGATACAGTGAAATTTGGAAAATGTACTCTTCACTGACAGCTCAAAGAAAAGAACAAGCTGTGGGCTTTGTGAGCTTATACAAAACATACCAAAAAGTAGACCATGTATGGTAGGGCTGGAGTAGGACTCATTTACATGCATGATGCAGACCAGCCCACACATATTTTTTATCATTATGATGAGCAAAAAGCTAGTGCCAGCTAGTGATAAAATGAAAACCGGAGAAAGCTTTTGTCTTAGAGATGCCAAAGATGCCTTTATTAAGTATTTTACTGTTTTATTTGTTTTTTTATGAAGATGTTATGTATATGTTACTTGGGTTGGGGTGATACTTTTACAAGCCTATTTACAACCCTGTTTTTTGCCTCAAAATGAATCATGCTGATTTTCTTTTTATGGTGAGTTCATGTCACTGTGACAGCCCACAGTAGCTGTGCCTAGTCAAATCCATCCTAGCTTAGCTTAGCACTGTAACTAGAACAAATATTATCTGTACTTATTCAGGTCTTATTTAGTTGCTTATTTACTTATTCAGTTGCTGTCCTCTCTGTGTCCTCTCAGCACTTTGTGCAGTTAGCTTATTATGCCTGATAAGTTGCAGCTTTTCACTTTTTTTCATCTTCCTCAAGTAGCTTTTTAATTCAAAAGTAAATTCAAAAGTTACATCCTGGTGCATAAAGAGAGCTGTAATGTACATTAAATGGCTTTCCTATACACTTTAAGGTGGAATGGAATAAGGCTGGCAAGCAAGAAATCAACATTAGCTTCATGAACTACACAAAATAGTACAATTAGTCCATATTATGCATTGTCAATTAGGATTGAGCATAAATGTGGACTTGGGTTCCTGAGGACTGCTTTGAGAACCAATGTAAGGAACTACTTAAAGGAACATTTTATAGGGAACGCTATTCTCTAAATTGGAAAAATCATGTCTGAGCATGTAAAACATATATAGAGGAATTATATATTATAGGAAACAATAGACCACACTATAAACAACACCATTACTTTTATGTGAAACATAAGTAACCATTTAACAAACAATTCCATACACTAATACTACACAGGTTTTGTCATCCCTTTGTCCCTTTTGGGGCACCTGCTGTCTTGTGCATCTTATCTGTATGTGCCTCTTAAGGACACAGGTCAATTTTAAAAGCACACTTTATTCCACTTGTTTAATGATTTAGCTTCACAATTCAAACATTTGAGTAACTACACCAAATAGTACAATAAATTTAACTTAATATTTTATATTAGTTTGACACCACTAGTCTGAACGTAATATCCAGTCTGACATTTTAAGCCCTATGTTTATCAATATATTATTAATTACAATGCAAAAACTATTATTATTTGGTAACAGCATTGGTTTGCACAGAGTCCCACAGGGTTCTATTACGGGGTCTATGAAATTATGAAAGTATTGCATTATGAGGGTAAAGAACTGAAGTGTAAGTCCATATACAGGGTTTAAGGAGTAAACGCAAACTTGATAGTGCCTTTCACTTAGCAAAATAGAACTCTGGTCCTAATCAGGACACTAATTTATTATTATCATTATATGCAAAAATAATATTTACAACTTCATAGGAATGGCAGAATACACAGCTGAATTACAGAAGTTTGGGAAAGCCCAGAAAAGTCCCATTTTGCTTTGTTCCATTGTCCTTTTAGACAATGGAATTTTCTCTTTGGATTCATCTAGTTAAGTGGGCCATATGCGACTCAGATAAAATGGTAATGGTTTCCTTTGGGGAAGAGAGTGGAGGGAGAGTGCGAGGAGGGACGGCTGGTTGTCTTTTGTTCTGGTCATATAGAGACCGAACATTCCAATTCCTCTCAGGCCACAGCAAGGAAAGAGGTTTCCCATGATTCCAGAGGGACGAGGCTTTTATGTGTGTGTACATGTGCATGTGTTGGGCATGTATGTCTGGATCCTTTCAATATCTGTGTTGTGACAGAGGATAATGAATTTGACTACATCTGACATTAGTTACCCTTGCTGGCTGGAACTGATCTCTGTTTTGTGGTTAGTTTCCAAAGCCTGTGCTGCACTTGAGAAAGTCAGGCGAGCCTGCAACACACACATACACATTCACACACACTGGATACACTTACAATGTCATGGTTCATAACTGCAATTACTGCAGGCCATGTCTGGGGGATCAAACATTTAACACTAAACAAGTCCATCGCTGTTTAAAATGACCCCATAAGCACTATTCCCTACACTGGTAAAGCAGGAGCATTATGTAGAGCACTGCTGTAGAAAACACTATTCCTTACATTGGAAACTAAGGAGCACTATGTACAATATCATAGGCAACATTATAGAGAATACTATTCCTGACATTGGAAAATCAGGGGCATAATACAGTAACAGTTTATAACACTTATGGGGGGCACTATTACATACGTTAGAAATCCAGAGCATTATATAGATTGTTGGTATAGAGAATAATATTCCATACACTGGAAATTTAGGAGCACTATGTACACTTATATGGTCAATGGTATCCCAGTTATAAAGAACTATTATAGACAATACTGTTTCTTATATAATGGTATAGATAATTATTAGAGTGAATACTATTTCCTACATTGGAAAATCAGAAAATGTTTATAGGACATATATGTTATGTTACTGCCTACATTGGAAAATAGGGAACGGACAATGGACATTGGACAATTGGAGAATGAGGAGAAATATATACAGGGAACAGTATTTCCTGCATTGGAAAATCAGGGGCACTACACAGAACATTAAAATAGAGACCTACTCTAGGGAACACTATTCCCTGCATTGAAAAATCAGGGGCACTACACAGAACACTAAAATAGGGAACACTACTTCCTACATTGGAAGATCAAGAGCATTACATAGAATACTGATACAGGGAATATTATTCCCTGCATTGGAAGACAGAGAGCACTACACAGAACACTGTTATACAGAACTTCTATAGGGAACACTTCTTTATAGAACACACATACAGGGATCACTATTCCCTGCATTGGAAAATCAGGAGAACACTGATAGAACACTTTCATAGAGCAGTGGTTCTCAAACCCTAGTCCACATTATGCATCATGAGTTGAGTTTAAGGAAAAATATGGACTGTTTGGGGGGCTCTGAGAATAGGTTTAAGAACACCTTTTCTAAAGACCTACTATAGGAAACACTGTTCCTAAAATCAGGAGCATTACAGAAAATTTTTTTCTAGGAAACACTATCTCCTACATGGAAATTGAAGAGCACTAGGTAGAACACTGTTATATGAAAACATTATAGGCAACTATAATCCTTACTTACAAGGGAGTGCAAGGGAGCTTTATGTACAACACTATTATATGGGACAGAATTCATGATTCAGTAATCTGTTTTGTATACTACTGCTATGCCGGTTTGTTCATCACTCTGTCCCAGTTGCCTCATTTGCACGTATCTCTTGAGGACACAGGTCATCAATCTTTAAAGCACACCTGATTCCACTTGTTTCATCAGTTAGCTTCACTCTTCAAATGTTTGATTAGTTGAATAAGGTGTGTTCCAGCTTGTGTGAGATGTAAACTGAAACTACACCGGCCTTTAGCAGATAAGAAAAGGAAAAAAGTTAAGACACCCTATGTCACCCCTATGCAGAATTCTGTTTCCTATCATCATCTACCAGTCTCTGACACCGAGGAGTTTCCACATTTCTCCATGCAGAATTCAACTTTTATTATAAAGACCTGTCAAGTTATTATTCTAATAACTTGACCTGCCCGTGTTGGCCATTGGTTTAAATGTTCTCCCCTTTTAAAATTTTTCGGACAGTGGAACATCTGATTCCTAATTGTTCTGAGATCTTTTTAAATCCCTTACCAGACTCACATGCATCTACAACCTTTTTTTTGCAGACATCAGAAAGCCTCTTTGGATCTGGCCATGGTAATTCCACTTACCATTAAACTAAATGTCTGAGGTTGAAATAAGACCAGTTCTGCCAAAATACCCCAAATCTAACCATGATCTAATCATCTGCAGCTGATGTGGTGCGCCTGATTATATTGAGGCATTTCCGTAGTAATAAAGATGGGGGGTGTCCTAACTGTATGTTGTTATTGGTAAAACAAAGATCAAATGTTCATGTGTTTAAATCTGCATGGACAAAAGTACTTGGACACCTGCTCATTCATACTTTCCTTAGTCAAGGTTATTTAAAAGAAAGAGCTTATCTTGCTTTTGTTGGAGTAACTGTCTCTGCTGTCCAGGGAAGACTTTCTACTAGAGACATTGAGCATTGCTGTGAGGATTTGATTGTATGTACAGACAAGAGCATTAGTGAGGTCAGGATATTGGATGATCACCACCCTACCTCAACCTTAACATCTTAACTCACCCAAAAAGTACTGGATGGAGCACCTTCATTCCAGAGAACACAGTTCCACTGCTCCACAGCTCAATGCTGGGGGGCTTTATACCCCCCAATCCCAAGTCTGGCATTAGACATAATAATGGTTTATCATGTTTATCTGCTCCAGAGAGTCCGATTCTATTGACAATACTTCTCTGTAGGGACGAGACAATCTGTGGATGTGTATGGGTGTAACATGAAGTAGCTGAATGCATTCATTAGAAGGGGTTTTATCTGGATATATAGTGTATGTAAAAAAGAGACAGAGGCTGTCACATGACTGCACAACCAAAATATCAGATATTTCTTTTTTTTTTGATGTTACCAATTATTTTGCATCAGATCTACTAAAATTGATGACTAATATTTGGCTACCCTGTCTTACACAGCAAACATTATTACATGGATATTAGAGACATAATGCAAGGTTCTGCAGGAGTTGGTGAGGTATTAGAAGCAAAGCTGGACCAGGACGTTACAAATGACTTTTTGAATTGGAAAAACATCACACAGACCAGCGCTGGCGCAGCCCTGTATGGAGAGGCCAAGTTAACTGAACACTGCGTAGGATGAAAAACACTGCATTTCTGTGCCATTAGAGATAGAGAGTGTGTTCTTGATCCACCTGATGAAAGAGCCTGTCTTCGCGAAGGCTTAAGAGTACCAGACACAGACGGTTACTGTCCTGAGCCAAAACTACGCACTACGCGCGAGTGTGTGCGTGTCTATAGGGGAAGCGCAAATGGCCTGACAAGGCACACACACACACCTGCACACAAGGGTTTAACTTGTCACTGTAAAATAAATCATTAAAATTCTCTGGAACTGCTCCATCTGCACTACTGGAGCTGTAATATTTCCAGACTGTAGGAATTCCATGCCTGCGGATGCAGATTTCATATCTTAATTCCCGCTGTACAGGCACTGATCTAGCATTAGTTTTGCCTTTTGCATAGGATTACCCACTGTCTGGCTGCTGAAAAGGCACTGACATTTTTAAAGGTGAAACGTTTATGGCATGTCCTATCAAGGGAATTTCTTTTTCACAGATGTCCTGCCAAAGTTGAAGTGCTTCAAGCTGCATTGCATCGGTGCTGCTGAAAGCAGGTGTTGTCTACCATACATTAGGAAAAAAACACCTACGCTATGTTGCTACACACCATTACCAAATGCACAGCCAATACTGTAGGAGTTGGGAATTGCATAGGGAAAGACATGAACTTTGGTTCAACCAAACAGTTGGTGGTAGAACATGTTCTCTGAGATACTTTCTAAAACAAAGACAAAGATATACATACATATTTATCATTGGTGTTGGACACAGATGGAATTTGGCCTTGGCCTTTAACCCATTCATGCAGTGAGCACACACATACACACTAGTGGTCAAACACACACACAAAGTGAACAGTGAGCACACATGCCTGGAGCGGTGGACAAGGATGGCTGTGTTGTCCGGGGAGCTTTAAGGGCCCAACAGTGGCAGCTTGCTGAGGTCAGCTATTGAACCCACAACCCTGTCATCGATAGCCTGGTGCTCTAACTACTAGGGTCTTTAAGTGTCATTTGAACCTACACTGCAAAATAAAGTTTCTGAAATGGTTTCTGTCTTCATATCAAATCAATTAAAGAGACCTTTTGACATTTGACACAACTGTATAGAAGTACACAACGTAGCTCATTATGTTCCTCTAGGAATATGGGGTGCAGAGGGGGTCACAGGTGAGAGGTGAGATCAAATATTGCTAAAAATAAATATTTAAATTACTTTTTTATTTTCGCTATCTAACGTTCCAATTTAGTAATGTTGGTTTATCTTCCTGACTTTGTCTTGTCTGGGTTCTAGGAAAACTCTCTATTCAGTATAGAGCAGTGCTCACCAGCCATCCCCCTGAAAATCATCCATCTTGCAGGTATCATTTCCACCTCCGGTCTAGCATAACTCATTCAGCTAATCCAGGACTTCTAAAGTCAGTTGTGGTCGATTAGGGGAAAGGACATTTTCAGTATTCCCTAAGAGCATGAAAACTGCAACAGATTCACCAGCTGCCTCTCCTGTCTATTTGGAAGCTGCTGGGAGCAAGTTTGAGGGTGCCTGTTTTTGCAGTGCCTGGGGAGCAGAGAGGGTTAAAGGCCTTGCTCAAGGGCCCAACAGTGGCAGCTTGCTGAGCCCGGGTATTGAACCCACAACCCTGTCATTAATAGCCCAACTGCTGATCCACCACTGTCCAGGCAGGAAGGCCTTGAAGTGTCCTGGTTATTTGAGCCTACACTGCAAAATAAAGGTCCTGAAACGGTTCCGGTCTTCATATCAAATCAATTTAAGAGACCTGGATTGTCATTTTAACTGTACACAATGTAGCTTATCAAGTTCATAGGCGCTAAGGAATTACAAGGGGTGGGCAGGTGAGCGATAAGATAGAAAATTGCTAAGTATAAATATTAAATACTTATATATACATTTATATTAGGTATAAATAATTAGATATTTAATATAATATATAAATATGTTTTTATTTTTGCTTTAATGTTTGATTATGTTCTTTTAAAAACAATAAACAGCCCAAATTAGTGTCATATGAGCAGTAGCGTCATATGTTGTCAACTGGCACCGGGTCAAAATTTCCAAAATAAGCTGCTTCATTTCTGTAAATTTAGTAACAGTAGATAAAGAAAGACAAGGCACACATAAAAAAGAAAAGAAATAAGAAATATGAAAGAAAATATGGTGAGGGTTATTTAAAGTATGAGTTTAAAATACGAGTGTGTGGGGAGGTAAGGCTGCAGTGTGTTATCTGTCCAGGAACAAATTATAGCTTGTGTACAAGATTCAGAGTTTGGAATCCAGTGAACTTGCACAAACGGGAAACAAGCAAGATACAAACTCTCAAAAAATGTCAAGGAAGCCTGAATTTGAATACCTCTAGGACCTTGGTGGAACATAGAACAACACAAGACAAGACTACACAAGACTACATGCAGGGCAATGTGTAACATGTAAGCAAAATTGTGTCTAAATTCTAGGAAAACTCTATAATCAGTATAGAGCAGTGCTCACCAGCCGCCCCCCTGAAGATCAGCCTTCTTGAAGGGTTCGCCTTCACCTTCAGTCTAGCTCTAACTCATTCAGCTAATCCAGGACTTCTGAAGTCAAGTCAGTTGTGGTCGGTTAGGGTTGGAGGAAAATTCTAGTATTTCCTAAGAGCATGAAAACTGCAACAGATTCACCAGTTGCCTCTCCTGTCCTCTCCTGTCTATTTGGACTATTTGGCTGAGTGCCAGTTTGTGAGACTAGGTTCTCTCTCCAGTTGTTCCAAAAGTGTCATCTACATGGTCCTTCACCCCTTGTAATTCCTTAGCGCCTATGAACTTGATAAGCTACATTGTGTACAGTTAAAATGACAATCCAGGTCTAGACTGATTGCCTCATCCAGACCAGACCCTTATCACTTTCTATAAACTGCTTGAATGTGGGATTGGCAGACCTCCATGCAGGTATTACTTATTGCTAGACGTTCCCGTACTCCATCTCTAACTATACTGAGCTCCTCAGCTGTTCACACAGTATCCTCACAACTATCATGGATTCATTTCTCATTCTCACTCTTGTTAGACAACCTCTACATCAGCCATTTTTAGCAGTACTTTTGCCCTTGGTTTGCTCACTGGGTGCTGCAATTCTGTAAACATATGTCACAATTCTACTGAACTGGGGTCAACCTTCAGTGCATGCATGGAGAATACACAGTACATGCCATTTGGGTTAGATTAGATTGGGTGTCAATCTAATAAAAGGTTTTAATGGCGTTGATCACAAATTAAAATGCTAGGTAGCATGTCCTTGAATTGTTGGGTGGAACAATAAATAAATGTGAGGTTTATATATATATATATATATATATATATATATATATATATATATATATATATATATATATATATATATATATAATTTCTCCAGCCAGAATCCTTTTTTTCTTATAATATCTCAGTGTAGAAAGCTTTAGCTTCAAATACGACGAAGCTCTGACACAGAAGCTTTAATGAAGAAAATGTTTTCACAACTTTTTAAGAGATAAATGGATGAACAGTGGTTGGGCTGGGTTAAGCGAGTATGTGTGTGTGTGAGAGAGAGAGAGAGAGAGATGAGGGATGGAGTAAGAGAATGAAGGTTAGTTATGAGATTTAATCCATATTTCAGCAGAAATAAATGTGATCTACCCTCTGAGCTCAACAGTAGCGGCTCTGTGTTTACATCTCTAAATAAAACCGTAAAGATCTTGGTATTTTTGGTCAATTTCGTAAGTTGATTAATTTGCGTTAATTTGTAGATGTGTGTTAATGCATTAACGTTGACAACACTAGTTAATGCTGGTAAGTCGTTGCATTTGCATGGTATTGTGGTAACAGTAGTGGTTTAGGAGTTTTGCCACGGTGTGTGGAATTTTACTGTTTGGGAATCAGTAAATTGCTACAGCATATAGCCACAAAATAGCTCATAATAATCATAATGATGATAAAAAATAAAGTCCCAATGCAATGTCTCATGTTATAAGTAGTCAAATTCCTGATTTACAAATTCCTGTAATGCATGATACACTGAATAAAACCACACAAAACATTTATAGAGTAATTTCTGCTCATTTTCAGGTTCCGTTTTCATTCCGAAAACCAGTTTAGAACCCCGATGTTTGGCTCTGGCTATGTGCTATTTTATTTAATATGTATTTATTCCACAGTTTATTTGTACTCGCTTATTGTTCCAGGGCTTTTTGTACATTTGAACAGTGCTCATAGTACTGGTGTTTAATTCATTTCTGTGCCAAAAAAAAGAAATAAATAAATGAACACAAAGCTTTCTTGTTAGCTGTTGTCAGATCAAAACTGTTTTATCAACAGCTAAAAAGAGAAAACAACAGCCCTATTTTGGGACGTGTTTGTCACACAATCCTAATAATGCTGTGAAGCCTCTACTGCAGTCAATTCAAAAGTCTGGTGGCTGGTATAAGTGGGCTTGTGGCGCTAAGCCATTCTACTCTTTCAACAACAAAAAAAAAGAATTTTTAAAATTCATTGATTCAAATGATTTTGTTTTTTGTTTTTTTGTACTTCTATAATTTTACCAATATGTTTGGGATGAGTTGGAGGGTTTGGGATGAGTCAGGGATAGGGTAGGGTGGTGATTATCCAACATTGTGACCTCACTCTTGTCAGTGAACATGTTAAAAGATGGTAAAACTGTGTTTTTTTTTTTCTTTATGTTATCTGAAAGTTGAAGGAGGCTGTATAAAGGCTTTTAAGGCTGTTTATTGGTTTTGATAAATGAGTATGTAAATGTTTATGTATTAATGTTCATTAACATGGCAGCATGGTTTTAGAGGTATTTAACTCTTAAGGCCTATTCACATCAAGTAAGATTTTTTCAGATGTGATTTTTAACGTAGTGGAACCTTCACAGCATGTCCTACAGGTTTTTGCCCTCTGCACTCTGTAAACGGAGCTAGAAATCTCCTATATGTCTTCTTTTTCTCTGCCCTCTGTCTGCTTTTGCTCTCTTTAATTTCCAAACGAGTGCTTATTAGCGAGATAAGCTATAGTTCGTGGTTCTTTCTGGACATGAACGGACTAGGACGCACCTAGAAAACCTAAAGAGTCAACATCGTAGATCAGCCTTTCAGCTCCACAATATCATTTCTTCAAACTCTGCAATTTAATAGCAGCGCGTTGCTGTTCATCATATAAGCTTTTGTTTTGCTTTTGTTAATATACATGTTTAAATATATAAAAACAAAAACTTGAAGTACATTTTAAACAGACTCAGTGTGTATTAGGCCTTTACTCTCACACATACACACTGTCCTACAACCTAGGCCTACTTGAAGCCTCCCAGCCACAACATCTTAACCACGACAGATGCCTGTGTGTCCCCGGTGTCCTCTTTTTTTAAAAATCAAAATATGGTCACCCTAAGCTGGCATGACAGCTCGCATCCCCGTTGCTGTAAGAGTTTAAAAATAAAGGTACCACAAAGGATCCTTTGAGCGATGCCATATCTGTAAATAATATGAGATGAAAATGAGATATCAGTGTGAGAAACCTTTCACATGAAACCATTTAACCAATCCTTCAAAAGGTTCTTCACACTGGCAGATCTCTCTCCCTAACAACCATGGTTCTTTACGGAACCCAAACACCCTACTGAAGCACCTATAATATTTGAGAGTGTAGCTGGCAAGAGGGTCTCAAATGTGGAGCTTCAGTGTGTGTGTGAGCTACTGATGGGTGTTTTTTGTTTTTGTCCTCCCATCCAATATTATGGCCAGTCATCACACTAAAACAGCATCAATGTGTCTGTCCTACACCACTACAACATGCCACTGCTTGGTTATAGAGTGTGCAACCAGAAGGCTGTAGAAATCTAAAATACCTTAAGGTTCCTTTAGGGGTTTTTTTAGGGGTTGTTTTGGTGCTTTCCTTTTTTACGGGCCCATAGAATAGCAAAGCCAGCCCTGTCATAAAACATTAACTATGACAAATGCGGCAATCCTCTGTCTACGTCTGTGGTTTCTCCAACAAGGACCCCATCCAAGGATCTGTCCTTCACAGACAATAAGGACTTGATCAACACTCAAGAATGCACTGTCAGTGAGATCTTACTGTAATTGGCCGTACGGATTCTTGGAGCAGACAAGAGGGGGGGGCACAACACGACATCACCCATCTGACAGCACTCTCAACCCATTAGAATCATCCCTCTATCCCGGCAGAGGTATGGGCGGAATGGCGGACGGATGGATGGATTGCGTTTATTTTCATTCCAAAAAATCTGGAATATGAGCGCTGGATCCCTCAACGGGATGCTTCATAAAACCTGGAATGTGCTTCAAAGAATGTGCCCTATCTGCCCTGCATGAATAAAACAGCTGCCACTTAGCAGTCTGCACAATGCCCAAAGGTCTAAACCGGAGCAAAGCCTGGTTGTAATGGCACACACACACACAGTTTCCCCCTTTCCCCACAGTCTTTGTACTACCCTAAGGACATACATTGTAGAGCTCAGCTTCATTTTGTAGCTCATTCTGATGGTACAATTCATGTTAAAAGAATAGGGGAGAGAGTTGGAGCGAGAGAAAGAGAAAGGGAGAGAGAGAGAGAGAGAGAGAGAAAGAGAGAGAGAGAGAGAGAGAGAGAGAGAGAGAGAGAGAGAGCTTACAATATAATTGAAAGTCATATTCAAAGTGGTCTGTGGCCGGGTGTGAACCTACCAGAAAAGATCACTGAACTAGCATCAAAACTTTTCTCAGTGTTCTGTTCTACAGCAAAAGCAGAACGTCTGAAGTGTGTGTTTTCTAACAGCATCCAGGCAAAATCTGCAGTGTAAAGGGGACAGTACAGGTGGCCAGTGATGAGATGAGGCCTGAAATCTGAAGTCTTAGCAAACCCGAGCATAAGCATGGTTATTATCCGGTGTCGACCAGAAGAGGATGGGTATCCTTTTTGAGTCTGGGTTCTTTTCACAGTTTCTTGCTCTTGATCTAAGGGGGAGTTTTCCTTGCCACTGTTGCCACTGGCTTGCTCAAATAAGGCTCGGACACGGATCTCTGCAAAGCTGCTTTGTGACAACATTCGCTGCTCTTCCTGTTTTTTTATTAAGATTAACAAACTTAATAAATTTTCTATATTTAATGCTTAGTTAACTTTTTGCTGAGTTTGATGTTCCCCTGTCTCACAACAAGACTCCTGACTAAGATTCATCGCCATGGAAACTTACGCTGCTGGTTAAATTCAGGATGCCGAATCAAACATAGCTTTCAGACCAATCAGGGTTGAGCTTCTGCCAATCAGGGACAGCCTTCTGATGGAAGTGGTCCCCATCAGGTCACATGTTATTTCCTTTTAAGCTGTGTTCACACTGTACCTGAACTTTACAGAGGTTTGAGTTGTTTTTCTGCTCCTCTTTAGCCCTGATGAGATCTCAGACCACTTTACTCATTTAGAACCCCAGCTATGTATCACCTAGGTCCTAAAGACCTGGGTTAGCAAGTCAGGCATGTACTGTTGTCTCATTTTCTTTATGTTTATTGTTTTTTTCTTCATTTTTTCTAAAAACAAAAGAAAAACTTCAATATTTGTGTGTGTTGCAGAGAGCTGGTGTCATACCATTGCCTCTTCCTGAGACCACACAATTTCATATCCAGATTTTGTTTGTTGAGGCCTGAAAGATTAACAGCTTTTTAATCTGAATTGTAATTTGAATGGATGAACTAATTGTTGTTCTAACTGCAGAAGCTGCATTTTAAGTATCCATTAGCCTGCAAGTCATTTCAACATGCAAAATAAAACACTAAATACAAATGGAAACGTGAACGTCCTGCTGAGGACGACTCAGAAGCCACCAACATGCCTATGCCGAGCATGACAAAGAATGCATGCACTACTATTCATTAAGAAAAGCAGCTTGACATTAGATGTATCTGAGCAAGTGAGTGAGGCACAAGGTCCAGTGGACAGGTTGCTACCGAAGAAGAACAGCACATTGTGTGTGGGGGAAAACACATTCATCAAAAACAGGTACTGTACAAGACATGTTGAGCACTGCTGCTAACCTTACAAGGCAACACCACAAACCTCTCAAACGCTGGACAAAGCATCACAGACATCTATATGATGAGTGCATATCTAAAAGGTCCAGCCATGAACCCCCTACCTCAGTCGCAGTATTTTTAATATGATGGCCGGTGAAACCTCACGCTAACCATCACGCCATATGAGAAAAGCTTACAAATGCACATTATTATGGATGTTACTCCTCAGCTTATGTGATCATTCATCTTGCGTTATTTGTCTCGTTATTCATTGTTGGCTTTTAATGTTTTTAACTAAAACTTAAAAACTTAATTTCATCCATGAATCCTGAGGATCTTTTCATGTAGGAATAAGTTTATAAATATATATATATATATATATATATATACAGTCATGCCCGAAAGTATTCATACCCCTGGCAAAGTTTGACTTAATTTACTTTTATTTAACCAGAAGTTATATTTTTGCCTTGAAACGACACAGGCATCTCCCAGGAGATAACACGATGATGTACAAGAGGCATCATTGTGGGAAAAAGTATTTCTCAGCTTTTATACACATTTGAACAAAAAGTGGCATGTCCAAAATTATTCATACCCTTTGAAAACTGTCACAGTATATGGGAAAATCCAAAGTTCTATACCATTCCAAATAGTCCAAGCTGTTTTAAAGCATCCTAATTACCCTGATTCATTGGGAACAGCTGTTTTAATCAACTCAACAGGAGAAAAACAGCAGCTCTCTGCAGTTGGTTTGTGGACAGTCATGGCTAAGACAAAGGAGCTCACTAAGGACCTGCGGCTGTGCATTGTGGCCGTTCACAAGTCAGGAAAGGGCTATAAAGCCATATCAAAATGTTTTCAAGTTCCAGTGGCTACAGTGCAAAGTATTATTAAAAAATACAAGAAGTTCCGCACTGTGGAAAATCTCAGAAGATGTGGTCGGAAGCCAAAAGTGACACCTGTGCTGGCCAGGAGAATAGTGAGAGAGGTGAAGAAAAATCCAAGGATCACCACCAAGGCCATCCTGGTGAATCTGGACTCTGCTGGTGGCGACATCTCAAGGCAGACAGTTCAACGGACACTGCACACTGCTGGGTTCCACGGACGCAGGCCAAGGAGGACACCACTTCTCCAGAAAAGGCACACAAAAGCCCGCTTGACCTTTGCAAATGCTCATCTGGACAAAGAAGAAGACTTCTCGTGTTCTGTTTTATGGTCAGATGAAACAAAAATTGAATTGTTTGGCCACAATGATGTGTGCACCATTTGGCGTAAAAAAGGAGAAGCCTTCAACCCTAAGAACACCATCCCCACTGTCAAACATGGTGGTGGGAACCTAATGTTTTGGGGGTGTTTTTCAGCCAATGGACCAGGGAACTTGATCGCAGTAAATGGCACCATGAAAAAAGAGCAATACATCAAGATTCTCAACAACAACATCAGGCAGTCTGCAGAGAAACTTGGCCTTGGGAACCGGTGGACATTTCAGCACGACAACGACCCAAAACACACAGCCAAAGTGGTGAAGAAATGGTTAGCAGACAAAAACATTAATGTTTTGCAGTGGCCCAGCCAGAGTCCTGACTTGAATCCAATTGAGAATCTGTGGAGGGAGCTAAAGATCAGGGTGATGGCAAGGAGACCCTCGAACCTCAAAGAGTTGGAGCTCATCACTAAAGATGAATGGGCAAAAATACCAGTGGAGACATGCAAAAAGCTGGTCAGCAATTACAGGAAGCGTTTGATTGCTGTAATAGCCAATAAAGGCTTTTCTATTAATTATTGAGAAGGGTATGAATAATTTTGGACATGCCACTTTTTGTTCAAATGTGTATAAAAGCTGAGAAATACTTTTTCCCACAATGATGCCTCTTGTACATCATCGTGTTATCTCCTGGGAGATGCCTGTGTCATTTCCAGGCAAAAATATAATTTCTGGTTAAATAAAAGTAAATTTAAGTCAAACTTTGACAGGGGTATGAATACTTTCGGGCATGACTGTATATATATATATATATATATATTTGATAGCTATGTGTATCAGTAATACATCAATCGCAATGTAAATTGCAGTGGCAATATTGTGCAGACAATCTTCATTAGATAAGTTCCGCAAATTGTTCAGCCCTATTCCAGGCGTGAAACAAAAGTGCGGACTACAAAACGAATGAGCCGAACCGAGACCTTCTCAGAGGGTGGTCTCAGATCAGTTTGTTTAGGTGCTCTTTAGAGAGGTCTGAGTTTCAGAAACCATGACACAGCAGCCATTAACTCCACTTCAGTCACTGAAACAGTCCAAGTGTGAAATCGCCCTGAGATAAGCAGTACTCCAAAAACGAACCCATTCGCATGTGGACAACACCAGGACCTGGTAGTAGGAGTAGTATTCCTTGGTTACTGTTACTATGTCCATCAAACCTTCACTTCAGCGCAGGCCATTGAATCACCTGGTAACCTCTATAACAGTGATCTGTAATGCTGCTCCTGCAGAGCTACTTTCCCGCAGACTTTAGATCCAGCCCTAATCCACCCACCTGATCCAACTAATTACTGCCCGTGTTGGCTGAATGGATCCTGTGAGATTTGGGTTGGAGCTGAAACCTGCATGAAGGTAGTTCTCAAGATGTAGGGGATGAATCAGTATCACACTGCCTCGAGTGGCCAGCTCGGCTTTTTCATCCCTGCTGAACATTACGATTAAAGACTGACGGCTTTGCTACTTATTAGTAATTGGCTTAATGGTTACCATTACAGTCCACTGTAGGACACCATCATAAGGACTAAGGTTAGGGTTACATTTGGGAGCGATTCAGTGTTTCTCATCAGACATTCATTTGAGTTCAAATTCAATGCTGAAAACATTGGCATGCTGGCATGCTGATCAGCCATTACGTTAATACCATCCGCCTAATATTGTGTAGGTGTCCCTTTTACTGCCAAAACAGCTCCGACCTGCCGAGACATGGACTCCACAAGACCTCTGAAGGTGTCCTGTGGTATCGGGCACCAAGACGTTAACAGCTGATTCTTTAAGCTATTTATGCTGTGAGGTGGGACCTCAATGGATTGCATCACTGAGGCATGGGGGTCCATGACCCTATCACCACTTTGGGACACATTTGGTCAGTACAAACCACTGCATTTTTGGAGATGATCCATTATAATTAGGACCTTGTCAAAGTGGCTCAGGGTCTTACACTTGCCCGTTTCTCCTGCTTCTAACACATCAACTTTAAGAACTGACTGTTTATTTGCTGCCTAATATGTATATCCTACTCATTGGCAGGTGCCACTGTCATAAGATCATCAATGTGGTTTAATGTTATGGCTGATTGATTTAATTGTGTATTTTTAATTTACGTAACAAAAGTATTTTAGTGTAAATCCATTCAAATATGTAATGGATTAAATGTTTTACTTGTTTAGACTGAATGAACACATCGAAACTATTATTATTATCATATTAATATTTCATAACGGTTCACCCCATTAAAATTGGGAAATATCATTCATTCTTCCAAGCAAGAAGGAAAAATCTGACAGTGTCTTTGTCTGGACTGTCGATATCTGGCATTCAAGCTCAAATGTGTCCTAGTTTCTCAGTATAATATACACTCAATGTTAGGATGCTTTTACAAATAAGGCTTGTGAGTAAGAGTTCTTTACTGTTAGGGAATATGTTAGCGATTGTCACACAGTATAAGAAACAAAAGGCAAAATGATCTAATGTATCTAAAAATTCACAAAGACCCTGCCGTTCTCCAGTGTTTTCTTATTTGGGATTTCTTACATTTACGAGGCCAGTGGGGTCCATCATTATAACAGCATGTCTGCGAGCAGTTCTGTGGTTTAAAAGGCATCATGACTCTGATGTAGACTTTTTATTAGGACTTTTCTCTAATTTAAGACAATTCCTAGGACGAGGCTGGTGACTGAGGTGAACGAGGTCCATGAGTCTCCAGTCCCTGTAGTCAGTCCTACAGCGTCCTCTACTCTGAAAATAGGACAATGCTGCCTCTTAGAGGCCGTATGGCAAAGTCCCCAACTTCAGCCAGCTCACACCGCGCTGTTCTGTCCATCGGTAACTTTTCGGTAACTTTTCGGAACAGAATTATTGATTACTGTTTGAACCC
The DNA here is from genome assembly GCF_030463535.1 of Salminus brasiliensis. Lineage (NCBI taxonomy): Eukaryota > Metazoa > Chordata > Actinopteri > Characiformes > Bryconidae > Salminus > Salminus brasiliensis. The sequence continues at coordinate 13,807,571 of NC_132902.1, read as the reverse complement.
GTGAAACAGTGTCACTTCTTTATCAGACATCACTGAATAATCAACCAACATTCAGAATACCGTCAATCAAGAGGGCAGTGGTGGCTCAGCGGTTAGAGCGCCGGGATATCGATAACAGGGTTGTGGGTTCGATTCCCGGGCTCGGCAAGCTGCCACTGTTGGGCCCTTGAGCAAGGCCCTTTACCCTCTCTGGAGTTGGCTGCCCACCGCTGTGGGTGTGTGTGTGTGTGTGTGTGTGTGTGAGTGTGTAGTTCTGCCCCTAGTTCACTAGTGTGTGTGTGTGTGTGTGAGTGTGTGTGTGAGTGTGTGTTCACTACCAGATGGGTTAAATGCGGAGGACACATTTCCACAATGTGACAAATACATGCACCTTTACCTTTAAGAGAAGTACACACCGCCTGCCTGTAGAGGTCGCTGTCCAGGACCAGCAGCGCCCGAAAGACGAGCTTCCGTCCTTAACGAACACAAACAAAGAGCAGGGCGGTCAGGCGCATTGACCTGCACACAGCACCGGCCTTTACTATAAATTATGGGCAAAAAGCATAAGAAACACAAATCAGAGAAACACGCATACGACGGTAAGGTGATGTCTTTTTAAGGCTCCGTTTCAGGAAGCTAGCTAGCTAGCTAACTCACCTAGCCGGGTTTGAAACTAGCTAGCTATAGCTAACTCTGAATGGTTAGCCTGCTAGTTAGCTAGATAGCTAGCTAGCACTAGCTTCTCCTGCTAGCTAAAGAGGAACTGAGCACTGGCGGCTGAGGATGTCTCTCAAGTGATGTTAGCTAGTTAAGGATGGCAGCTAGCTAGAACAGTCTGCTGTTTACCTTTGAGAAAACACAACAGTCTTGATAAATAACTCACTACCTTAAAATGAATAAATAAAAGAGGCGAGGCTGTTGTGTTTCCCCAAAGGTAAACTATCACTAGCATCCTTAGCATAACATTTAGCTGTGTGCTCAGTTCTGACTTTTCGTTAGTGTAAAACGTGGCTAGCTAAGTTGTAGGTATGCTAGTGAAGCTAGTCGAGCACACACTGCTATATTGCTATATTATATTACTGTATTAGCCGACCAGGTTTACCTGCTAGCTGAAGTGAGGTGGTCAGTCATGTTCATGGTCAGGTGAAAAAAAAAAACAGGGCACCCATGAAAACCCTATTGTCTTTCTACTAACCTATTTAAACAAGGTGATATGACACTTTAACACATTTGGCATGGTTGATCTTCGGTTTAACGATACTCAGAGACTGTGGGAATGTCTTTTGAAAGGTAATTTGTAGAATGTAACTCACAGAAATTCAGTTTTCTTGTAAGATAAAAATTAGGACACTCCCACTTATTAACTACCTGCTAGCTACTGAAAATGGCAACAATTAGAAGCAGATGCTCCACATCAGATTTTAGAGGAGCCTGACTTGTTTACACCTCAGTTTGGTTTACTCTAGATTGTTGAATTAAGTGGCGTCATCATGGACAGACCCAAAGAGCTCTTCAAGGCCGTGAGACTGTGAGAGATTTAAAAAGATCTCTGAGAAATGACAAATTCATCCTTTCCTCTGTCCAGAGAAGATTTATTTAAGTGGAGGACATTTAAAACAACTGGCAACGTGGCCAGGTCCGGCTGTCCTAGCAAGTTCAGATCACAAGATGCATAAAATAAGCACGCACATACTGTCAGAAAGAGACCGCACAAGTTTGAATTCGATTTTTAACGCAGAAACCTTTGAACTCCCTTCACTGTTCAATGTTAATTAGATGCTGAAAAAGTCTGAAATGCTGCCATTAACATTCATTAAAAACTCATATTGCTACCCAATATCTGCTTATACTCCCTACAGTTAAAGAAATTCAGCTATTTTAAACAATTATCTGTGTAATGTCTGTCTGTTAATGCTCTGCCAGTAAAATACAGCTAGTCACCCTGTCCAACACCAAGCGTAAAGTATAGGGATGTGAAGCCTCAAGGGACTGGGATGTGAGCAGTGGAACTGTGTTCTTTGGAGTTGGAGTGGCCTTATTGTTCCAGAGCCAAGGACCTAACATCAGTACCTGGTCTCAGTAATGCTCTTGTGGCTGAATGTGATCAAACAGCAGTATTTCTCACACCAAAATCTGGTAAGGTGGTGAGTTTGTAAAGCAGAGGTTTTTATTGCAGTAAAGGGGAAAGCGTTTTTAGTAATAATATTTCAGAACAAATGTTGGAAGAGTAGGTGTCTGCAAACTTTTGGAAAATAGTGCACATTTGTAGTTGTGGTGGACATTGTTTTAGAGAACAGAGATGGAGAAGTCTGCATATATTAAAAGGTAATTGCTGTCATGCTGGCCATGTTTGTATGTCTGCTGAAGTACCTTTATTTGTCCAGTACATAGTGCACTGTCCCTGCCTGTACGTCTTCTATACAGTCGTTTCTTAAGCGTGTACATTCATACACAATTTCCAGTTCAGTATAATTTTCGGTTTAGCTCAGAAGAATACTAGTTTGAAAACAGAAGAGGGCAAGGTGGCATGTCCTTGTGGAAAATGGTTAAAAATAGAGATGTAGTCGCATTGTTAACCGCCCACTAAAACAGAAATATTAACAGGACGAAAACAAGCAATGAGAAATATTTGAAGGAAACAGGAAAATGTCGATGCACGGTTTTGAACTTTTATTTTTGAGGGGGTTTTTTTTATACTTTGCATCCATTGCCATTTCTGTGTTTGTGTTCCCCACAGAATACGTGGAGCGACCACTTAAGCTTGTTTTGAAGGTGGCGGGTAATGAAGTGACCACTGAGCACATTGACGACGAGCAGGCAGATCACGACAAGCACAAAGACAAGAAAAAGAAGAAGAAAAAGAAAGAAGAGAAGGATCGAGAAAGCCCACCACTCTCCCCAGGGGACGACAAGAAAAAGAAAAAGGTAAGAGGGAATTTGGTAGGGCTCGGAGTTGATTATAGACATTGACTGCTGTGACTGTCTAGACAGACTGTCTGGAAAGTGTGTCCATCTCTAACATCCCCCCCCCCTTTTAAATTAACTGAGTTAACAGTGTCAGAAACTGAAAGTTTCCGGTCATGCACAACCCTCCTGGTAATTTTCAGGGAATGCTACTAAATTAAGTAAATTAGTCTTATCAGTCTTATCAGCATTTTGACTTGATCTTTAAACGAGGTGCTTGTGTTAGAGGGGTTTATGTGTTAATTTTTGGAATCAAGAAGGTTATTATGCCAAATAAACATTGATTTTAATGAGTTAGCAGATTTCTGGGATCAAACTGCCAATTTTGGGTTTGCATTACCTTGTATATGTGCAAAAAGGTCTTCTTTCATGAAGTAATTTCTGTGATACCTGTGTTGAGAAGTCATTTTGGTTGCTACTTCAGATGACAAAGAAGAGGAAAGGCCCGGAGTCCGCAGATGTGGATATCGACGAACAGAGTAGAACTCCTGCTCGATCTGATATATCCCAGGATAAGCCTCTCACCCCCTCCCTGGCCAAAGCTGAAGGTAGGGGTTCATTCTGTTTTGCCCGTAGTGAGACTACAGTTTGAAGAATTCAGTGTGTTAACCATTTTAAATTTTTTTGGGTTGTTTTTCTCCCCTCAACTAGAAAAAGAGCAGACTCCGCTGCAAGAAGCACTCAGTCAGTTAATCAGGCAGTTACAGAGGTATGCAATGAATACCTGACATTTATTGAGGATATTAAGATGCACTGACTTGAATGAGATTCTCTCTACCATTTATACTTAATGGATACCAACAAAGCTGTATTTATTGGTGTTTGTATGTGCATTCTCTTGCAGGAAAGACCCCAGTGCATTCTTTTCGTTCCCTGTTACTGACCTCATCGCTCCTGGATACTCTCTAATAATAAAGAGGCCCATGGATTTCAGCACCATGAAAGAGAAGGTGAAGAGAGAGTGTTACCAGTCTCTGGAGGAACTGAAGGTATCCCACATACTCACGCTAAATCATTTTCAGTTCAGTTAATTCATCAAAGATTAGGAACCTCAGGCAACCTGTAAATGGACCTTGACTATTTTGCTTTTTTTTGTTTGTTTGTTTTGGTGATTTTATATAGGTGGATTTCAAAACAATGTGCGAAAATGCTATGATTTACAACAAACCTGAGACAATTTATTACAAGGCTGCCAAGAAACTCCTCCACTCTGGCATGAAGATCCTAAGCCTGGTGAGTTATTGTGGAAAACTTCATTCTGGCCCATTAAATGCAGTGGTGTGAAACAGACACTAGGGGGAACCAGTGTGCTGGTTGAGGTTTGGGCCCATTGCAGCAGAGACTGAAAATGTAAACACGTAAAAATGACATGTTACATGAGGTTTAGGACAACACACCTATACCACTTTACACTGTGTGTGTGTATGCATGTGTAGGAGAGGCTACAGAGCCTGAAGCAGAGTATTGAGTTCATGGCAGATTTGAAAACGCCAAGCAGCAGGACAGCGGAGGATGGGGAAGAGGAGGCAAGTGACCCTGCCAAAGATGGGTCCTCACCTATGGATACCAGTGACAACTCTCAGTCACCTAGAGTGGCCAGTAGAGACACGCCCAGGTAAATATCTGATACTTTAGATATCAACAGTTCACTGGTTTTAATATTGGCAACAAAAAGTACATAATCAAAATAAACTGCACGCTGATGTGCCCCAAAACATGAACCTACTGCTTATTGAAATGGACACTATGTATGTACTATAGTAAAACATGGTAGAAGTGTGAGTACTGAAAGTCAGTGTCCTCTTCAGTACCTACATATTTGGTCTTTGCTTCCATGAGCCAGTAAACCAAAATTGAGACAGTTGATTTACTGTCTAAATATAATTTCATATGCATGTTTAGTCCCACTTTAGTCTGTAAACAAATCAGTTTGTAATAAATACTCACTGGGAGCACCACACTTATTTCTGGTGTAATTCATACCCTCACTTCCAAGAGATGAGGTGTCAATATTGGAAGTTTGAACAATATCCAGCCAAAAGCTAACTAATTAAAGGTTACATTTTACACACCTAGAAACACCTGGTCTTTGTCCATGTCACTATCTATTGTACCCCAATGACTAATGACTAACTAATGACCCTTTAGGTATCTATAGTCGCACTTAGCCTAACAGCACATTTACTTCCAGACCCACAGTTGCAATTCTACCAGATCTTATATTTAAATTGGTTGAAGAAACCAGGAAATCTAGAAATAGAAAGCTGGAGTAAAGGAACTATTACGAGGTTATGCTGGGTCTTCTCTATTGTGTGTGCTCTCTCTCTCAGAACAGCTTTAGAAAAGGAATGTGTAAAATCATGTTGAGACTTGTGTGCCATCTGTGGTGCTCGTGCTAGAAAACCCACGCTTCACATACCACGTGCTGCCCTCACTCCAAACACACGCTTTACACTCTATGGTTAAATACCATGTCTGGGAATTTGCAGTAGCTGCCTTTGCAGGGTGGGGCTGAGTTGGTAGAAGGGGAAAAAGTAGTGTGGCATTTATTTAAGAAATACTCAATCAGATGATGTTGCAGTGGCAAAATAATGTTATAATGCATTTGAACATTTTCCTAACTTTCTAAAGTTGAATACTATAACCTTAATCAGATTTTGTCCTTAATATAATTGACTTTTTTGGGAAGGCAGCATTTCTAAATACCACCACAGAGTGGTGCGTGTTTTCTAAATGGCCTTTATGTGCCCTTTATCTGTCTTCAGTAAGGACTCTAAAGAGGATGTTCAAAAAGGTGTGAACCAGGGAGAGAAGGATTTGGAGGAGATTAAAAAGATCATCGAAGAGTCTGGAGGTAAACTGTCCAACAGGAGCCTGCAGTGTGAGGTAAGTTTACTGGGCCACTGGTTTCCAAACCTCCCCAATACTCTATGTTCTTGTCAGTGTTAACTGGAAGTTGAGCATCACAATATTTTGCCACATCTCCAACCTTTTAGTTAACTTATTTAGTCACTGCACTCAACGTCTGGAAACAAACAAGCACTTTGACTTTAATTTCCTAGCATATTTGAAGGGTGCAGCATAGCTGTTCATGGTGTTTATGCTTGAACCTTTTATTTTATGTCTTTTCTATAAGTGCAAGTAAGATTTTGTTTCTTGGCAGCTTGACTTTGATCGGAGGAAGTCTGATGGCACAACCACTTTAGGCATCCTGAACCCTGCAGACTTGAGTGCTGGAGGTAGGACCACATAAACGTACACTGTGTCTAAATGTTTATCTAATGAATAGATTCAGCTACATTGGTGACACAGATGTGCAAATGCTTGTGCATGCACAGCTTGTCCCTGTATAGAAATATTACTAATAGAATAGGACTTTCTAGAGCAGGTGTAGGCTAGAGGGGTTTAAAGCCCCCCAGCATTGGGCTGTGGAGCAGTGGAACTGTTCTCTGGAATGACTGTGCTCCATCCAATACTTCTGGGGTGAGTTGGAGATGAGGTGGGGTGGTGATCATCCAACATCCTAACCTCACTAACGCTTTTGTTGCTGAATGCAATCAAATCCTCACAGCAATGCTCCAAAATGTAGTAGAAAGCACTAGCCTAGCCAGTGGAGACAGTTACAAATGTAAAGACTGCTCACAGCAGTACCTTTTCAAAAACGTCTGCTTGCAAACAGTTATGGTACCATTTGAAAGCTAGATCATAGTTTTCAAAAATGAGCTGTGAATTACTCTACTTTTGTCTTCACTCACTGCTATCTCATCCTCTTGTATGCAATGATGTGTTGTAATGTAAAATATTAATTTATTCCAAAAAAATACTAAGCCCTTTTTTGTGTGGTGATCAGATCCTGGGTACTGTCCAGTTAAGCTGGGGATGATGGGTGGCAGGCTGCAGGCAGGCGTAAACACCTTACAGGGTTTTAAAGAAGACAAGAGGAACAGAGTCACTCCAGGTAACAAACTGAGTTTTTGTTGTGTTCATTAACAAGAAGAGTAGATGCAGTGTTCATGCATGTTAACTTTAAAGATGTTAATGTTGTTTGTGTTAGGGCACATGTGTTTGTTTTTCAAGCAAGCGTTTTTTATCCTGATACATTAAACATGATATTCCAGGTATTACTGGGTTATGTTCCAAAGAATTTGTCAGGTGCCAGTATTGTCCTATTGTCCTAACAGATAATAGAGCTGCAAATGTGATCCCACTACTTTTCAAACTGATGGCGACCCTGAACTTAATTAATAAATAATGTTAGAGGATCAGTAAAACTGATACTGTTAAGCAAATTAGGTGAAATGTGATGCAGCAGGTTTTACATCCAGTGTATCCATCATAGCTGTGGCATCATGTTTTTACACTTTAAGGTGTTTAATAACAGGTTAACAGTTTCTAGCTTTACCCAAAAACTAGATGGTTGAAAAGGGTGTAACATTTGTAGTGTAACTTACTTAAATGCATCTCAAAAATCTGTAAAACTCTGCCCCCAGGGCCATAACTGTACAGTGCTGCTATAAAGTATGTGAACTGTTTACAATGTTCTGTATTTATGAACACATTTGATGTGACGTGATAAGATTTTAGCCACATGCATTTGTCACTGCTGCAACATGTGGCTTGTGTATGTCAGACCACCACCTCAATAAACGAAACCAATAACTGACTATGGGTTACAAACTGCTGAAATGATAAAATAACTTATGTAGCCATCAGCTTTTAACTTAATGTTTTATGCACTTGCTAGCATAAGGACAAATATGAATAACATCAACAAATGGCTGCTTTGATTATTTTCCTGCAATATAATTTTGTCGAGGCTCTTGCGCTTGCAGCGTAACAAGCAGGCTGATTGCTTCTTTTTTTGTTGAGGGCTGGGACTCTATCCCTGCTCTCCACTAGAGTGATGCCGCTGTAGCTGTGTGGACATGTTGCCTCATGGCTCCATTCCGGTTTTACCTATACACTCCACAAACTGGGTTTGACATGCATCTATCTGGTCGTGTATCTCTTAATGAGACAATGTTATTGGAAAAGTGTTCTGGGCAACAACAGTCCTTTTATGTTTTACTTTTGGAAGTGTAATACAGCAGTGTGTGTGATCACTTAATCTGCCATGATTGCTGAAACTTATCTTCAAGGTTCAGATGGCTGTTAAATTATGCTAGGAGTGGCAGTGCAGAGAATAGAAGAGTAGGGAAAAATGTCTTGTTATTTCATGGAATAAGGGTGTTTGTTTTGCCTTGATTTATGATCTCTGAACAATCGCCAGAAGCTCAATCATTTATACAGAATAATTTGGAAGGACACAGTAGCCCCTGTTGAAATAATCAGCACAAGGAAATTTAAACTGCATTCTGGAAAATGTCTGGCCCTGCCAGAACTTGGCTGCATTCTAGATGTGATGAAGATGATGTCCTGAACAGTTAAGGGCTCAAGTGTTAGAATGAAGATTATGGACTTTGATAAAGCCATGTTTCAAGTGTTTAACAACTTTCCCCCTTTTTTTTTTTTTTTTTTTTTAAATGATGAACAAAAGTATTTAGTAGTGTAAATTCATTGTTGGCAATTAAAAGCAATTTCCACAGGATTTTGCATATGGGAGTTGAGCGTCCTACTTAAAATTGCATTGCCAGTGGTGATCTTTGGGGTCCAAGCAACTTGCAAAGAATGCATTTTTGGTGGGGGTTTGTAGGTCAATTACATTTGTTAATCTTTCTTATGAACATGTGTTGTTAGTGTTGGGTCGTTGTCACACTATTGGGTTTTTTGGGGGGGTTTTTTGGACCCAGGGGAGGTTGTTCTGAGAATTTGGTATATTTGGTCAAGTTTGAAAGCTGTTTGGGGCGGCTCCATGGCTCGAAGAGAACCCATCTCTGGCCGTCCTGAAATCTATAGTCTGGGGTTTGCTTCTAGTGCTCCCTGGGCGGTCTGCTATGGGTTTGCAGGCTGCATGATTGGTTAATTTCTCCTATGAGAACGGCTCCTTGTTTACAGGTGTTCCTGCATGGTGAAATGCCATCACTCCAGAACACACTGTTGTTGCTACTTCAGTGTTTGTATCCAAGGAAAATAATGAAAAGGAAGAAATGGATGAACCTAGGCCTTACTATTTGGCAAAAAGGTGTGCAGAAAATATACCTCCCTAATTGTGCAATCGATCCACGGTTCGTATGGTATTGTTCGGTGTGAACACAAACCTAACCCAAATGAGCCCAGAAACGGCACTGGGTGCGGACTGTCCAGAGTAGTGTATTTGTTCTTCTTCCTGATGTTCTTGAAAGCTTTTTTTTTTTCTACCACTGTAGCATTTAAATCAATAAAATGAGATTATATAATATAAGTCTGTGTTGCCAAAAAAAAAATCTACTGTACAAAAAGTACTATCATCATAATCATCCTCATCCTCTAGTGGCTTAGACAGAGAAAAGTCATCAGTGAGGCTTCATGTTCACAGCCTCAAGATGATGGAGCCCAGCAGGGGTGAGGTCTATAACAATGACGACAAGCTACAGTGAAATTGCTAGACAAAAACAAATGAGGAAGAAGAATGTAAAAAGGTTTAGAAACATCTGTCTATGATTATGTGGGGGTGTTTTCATTTAGAACCTGGAAGCACAAATCATAGGCCTTTTACATCAGGCAGTAAAAGTGGCATCTCTATTGGAACTAGCTCCTGTTCTCTAGAGATGATCATGGGACTGAAATGAGGGAGTAGTTTGAAAAGAAGAAACAAGGACATGCTTCAAGGCTGAGGCACAACATAAAGACTTTAGTTCGCATGGCCTTCATTTATTTATTTATATTGGTTTTATTTCATATAGGATTCAGTGAAAGGAACTTCTGAACGCAGCCATTACCTCAGTATATTATGTGTCTAAGCTGTGGCCTGCAGGCCTTGAACATATGGCTTTCATATTTATAGTTGTGATTAATGGCTACATTTAAGAGTCTCTTTCCTTTTTTTTTTTTTTTTTTTTTTTTTTTTTCCCCCGAAGCATTTAGCTCTGCAATTTCCTTCAGGATCAATAAACTTTCTGTCCATCATTCAGTTGCTTGCTTTCTCTCGATCATTTGTACATGTGGTTTTTATACGATCGTTCTTTCTGTCAGTCATTCACTCTTGCACTATGTATCTATCTACATTAAATAATTACAGCGTATTTATAGATTTATATTCTGTACCTTTATATTTGATTATTATTCTGTGCCGCAGAGGTGTATAATGTTTAATTGTTTTTGTATGAGTGACACTTGAAACCCTGTGTAACACAGCTCTCCTTTTCCTTTCAGTGACCTATATGAACTACGGACCTTTTAGCTCATATGCTCCTACGTATGACTCCAGCTTTGCCAACATCAGTAAGGAAGATTCGGATCTCATCTACTGTTTCTATGGAGAGGAGTCTGAGAGGTATGTGGGTGTACAGAGCACATTCATTGAGAAATAGAATTTAGAAATGGTTATTGGTTAAACATTTAATTACATGTACTAAAATATGTTTTGCGCTCTGCCGGCGTGTAACCTGTGTAGAGGTTTAGACAATTTTGAAATTTTGCAAGATTGTCAGAGTAACATCTAGATCTGTGCAGCTTTCAGATTGCATAGTCTCCTAAAAGTGTTGTATAATCCAGGCCAGTTCCTTTTGTTATGAATGCAGTCGGGGATCATGTGATAAATATTAGATTAATGATCAAAAGTTCAACGTTGTTCCTGATATTACATTCAGATCTGAAAACGTGTGGCTGGTGCTTGACTTGACCGGTCTAAAACCTTTCACTAATGTTTTGGGTCATTGCCTTGCTGAATGAGGAAGTTCTACTCGATTAGATTGGATGCATTTCTCTGTAAATTTGCAGACAGCATGTCTGACACTACCTCTCACTATTTTTGAACAGTAAGTTGTATGTGTTGAAGCATGAGCACATCCTTTGCTGCCTTTCCACCACTGTGGTAGAGGTTGATCTGTCTTATAGGTTCATAAAACTTGTCTCATCTTTGTCTTTATTTGCAAGTTTCAGATTGGCCTTACAATTCCTAGTGCTGAGAGGTGGTTTGCATTCTGTGATCTGGCCTCTCTTCTTTAGAAGTCATCTTCTAATGGCACCCCTGCCCTGTGGAGGTTGTTGATGGCTATCTGTCACTGACTGTTATTTTTAGGTTTTTCTTCACAGCTCTCAGACTAGTGTTCCTGTTAGATGTTTGGTTGTTAGTACACGAGTGGTTTCTGTAGTCGTTTGTTCATCGTTTTAAACAACAAAAAAAAGCAATGTTCACAGTTGATATCTAGCACTGAAACCAAGAGTAAAGGTACAGTTATTGATCGTTTAAACAGTCAATATAACAGAGCACACCTGAGCAACCAAGAAACAGTCAGTCACATGTTCCAATATTTTTCCTTACATGAATTAATGGGTTGATCTAAAACCCAAATGTCTTTAGGCCAAAAACTAAAGAATTGGCCTTGCCGATTAAAACCTTTTTGAAGGAGACTTTACATTACATTAGTTCAGCCATTTGTAGTGAGGCCAGGGTTTCAGAAGGGAAAAGGACCTTTTGGCCTTGTAATATTAGTTCCAAGAAATGCTTTAAACTTCACCTACAGCTGTCTTCTTTTTGGCGCGTGTGTCTAAGGCTGAGCCTGGAAGCCCAACCCTCACTCAATCAATGCTTCTATTCATACAGTCATCATTTCACGCTCACCTTGAAATATACTGCTTGTGTGTGTGCGCTGCAGTAGCATTGCAGATTTCCTGGCTAAGTCAGAAGAGCATATGAACAGACTGGCTGATAATCTTTTGGACGCGCTCACGAATGGAGAACACTCCAAACAACTGAAGGAGACTGAGGCTGTAAGCATGTGTTAAGAACTGAAGTGTGTGTGGTGTGTGTGTGTTAAAGTCTATACATCTAACAAATACAATGAGCTATTATAATGATGAACTGATGAGTGTGTGTGCATATGTATGGTTAGAAAACAGCTTCTGCACAAGCTAATGCGTATGGAAATGACACATTAAGTAGTGACCCAGAATAAACTCTTATTTGATCTTAGTTACCAAACGTGTATGTACATATGGTCCCATGTGTCCCCGTAGCCTTCATGTACAATGTAAATAAAATAACCATACCTGTTTCTCTTAGACCGCTCCAGAGGGAGAGGAGCTGATGGAGAGGCCAACAGAGAAGCCAGACACAGTCGATGAGGTGGAGGTAATAAAGAAATTGATGATTGATGCATCTTTGACTGTCTAATTGAGATATGTGAGGTTTGTTGATGGACAGGTAATGGACTGCAGAGGTCAACCACATTCATAACCGTGATTGCAGAGATGAACTGGCTCCCCCTGTAAAGCCAGCTATGAGGAACCGGGCCCAGGTTTTAGACTGGCGTCTCCCTCTCTTCTGTGCTCCAAAGCAGCTGTGTCAACAAAGCCAGTCCACCCTCTCACACGCATACGCACATGGAAAGAACATTTACTTTACCATCTCACACACACCCACACCCTCTCCTCCAGACAGTGAAGCTGTGGGTGCGTCTGAGCATACTCGGTCTGAAAACCTAGCAAAAATATTTTCAAAATCATGTTGCTTTAAAATCTGTCATTCGTAGGTTTTACTTACATTTCCCTCCGAATGCCTTTTTAGAAGGTAAACGAATGAGTTGATCCTGCAGCAGCCAAAGTGATCCTCCATGTGCCTCTGTTGGTGCAATTAATTGAGTAATAAAGCACATGCAGTCAAGCAGGGTGGGGCATGTTACAACACTCTACACAATTATGTTTGTTAACTTTACTTTTTCTGGGGGCTCTGTTGAGTTACAGTTATGCAAAGAAAAGGCAAGGAAGAGAAAATAGTTATCAGTATACGTAGTGATGGATGCAATATATGGACAAATGTATTGGGACTATATATATATATAGATATAGATATAGATATTTATTTTTTTATTTATTTTATTTTATTTATTTTTTTTCATTGAAATCAAGGGTCTCTGTGAGGATCTGATTGCATTCAGTGACAAGAGTCAGTGAGGTCAGGATGTTGGATGATTACTTCCTGACCTCATTCTGAGAGTATTGGATGGAGAACCATCATTCCAGAACAAATAAAGCCACTGCTCCACAGTGGCACTGGAGCTTTTGTTATAACAGTATCATCCATTGCTGATGCATTTCACAGACATGTTGACTTGCCTGCACCCCAGTCACAATTTACTTTCTTGTTGTTTGCATGGTCAGTACTTTCATAGTCCTGATATTATGTACCCTTCTCCAAACATCATCTCATTACAGCTGAAAAAGTCATTTTTTAAGTTGCAAATTTCTTAAAAAAAAGAAAAGAAAGACAGCATTTTTGAGAACAAAGGACAACTCCACGGTTGTCTTTTGTGCATGTGTCACTGCATAGTGGAACAGAGCTCCTCCACTCCAGAGTCTGCTAAATCTTCCTGAAGGTCTTTTGCAGTCAAACGAGGGCTTGAGTGTTCTTAGCCTAGAAAGGCAAATATTCCTTGTTCTGTCAGACCTCAACTTAACCTCCACCATTCCTGTTAACTTGAAATAGCCGCCTGAAATAGCCCGTTTCTGCTTATGTAAACGAATTATTTTAAGAGAGCTAGGAAACTTATAGCTTACAGGAGCCCCCGGTTGCTAATTGTTTGGACATGGTTTGCAGAGTCTGGTGTTTCTTTGTGATAATCAAGCAACACCCTCACAAGCTAATTAAGGTCTAAAATCTTGGTAAAAGTTACGAGACCATAAATCTCAGCAAGTCCAAACATTTGCAAAGTGTTTCTTCCCTTTCTAATTGTAAAACTGTACAAAATATAGTACATACATTTTTACTTAAAAGACTTTTGCATAGTACTGAATGCAGATACATGGTGGCGAGTCATTTGTAGAGGTGTTGTGCGATTTTACATATATTGGTTCTACAGAGATTGTAGTACATAGGAATGGTCAAAGAGATTGAGCATTTTCAGGGTCACAGTCCCCTAATACAAAAAGTCCATATATGGAAGGTAGCCGTGTCTGTGTCATCATACTATAACTAGTGGATTTACATACAGTATTCAGTTACTCAGTCAACAGCAGTTCAGAACACAACATTTACATGCGTCAGTAACTAAACGGCCTGCTTTTGGATAGAGGTTGGAAAGGCAACAGTTTTGTTGTAGTATATATGCAGGTCTACTTTATATATTTTATTTAGCTGATATAGAAAATGTAATAGACACTTGTATAAATAAGTCTGAAAATGTCTTTCTTCCCTGTAGGTGGTTGGGTCAGAGTCCAGCAGTGGGAACAGCATGACTGCTCTGAGTTCAGTTGTGAGTTTGGGTCTGGGTCTTGACCTCCTGCCTGAGAACTTCGAGTCAGAGGGTGAGAGCCCACACTTGTTAAAACACACATTATGCTCAAATGTTTCCCAACCTGTGGACAGAAAATGTTTATCTGGGATTCTAGACTCACTCACCTGCACTTTTCACTACATGCACCCTGTTTCTCAGAAGCGGAACAGTTCCAGAAGAAGCTGGACGAGACCACTTTGCTTCTGAGGGATCTGCAGGAAGCTCAGAGAGAAAGACTAAGCGCAAAACAGCCTCCCAACATCATCTGCCTGCTCGCCCCTACTACTAAAGAGCTACAGCTAGGTACACTTACAGCACTTTCTGCCTTATAGCTTCATCAGGATGTTATGATAAATGTGTATTCCTGTCTCAGCCTGCCTGACGTCCTTTCAGAATGCCTGTTTCACTTCAATAGATTTTACTACAGAAAGTGTCTGACTGGATTGAACTCTGGTTTAAAGCGAATTATTTTTATTGATTTTATTTATTTAAATAAAAAGGAATCAGACCACTTACCTTTGCAAAATTGTGAAACTGCCTTGTTCCTTGTTGTGTAGCGGAAAAGGTGACTGGGAACCTGGCCCATCTGACCAGTCAGGTGAATCCAGGCGATGTGAGCAGTGTGTATGGCATCCGGAAAGCCATGGGCATTTCGCTGCCTGTTGAATCGGCAGAGGCACTCTCGCTCCTGACTACAGGTAAGCCATGCACAGTCACATACATGTCTGACAACCATGCAGTCCTGATTTTCACTACATGTAAATATACACTATGTCAATGTTTGCGGACACCCCTTCTAATAAATGCATTCAGCTACTTGTCTAGTCCCTGTAGAAAAGTATTGCAATTACAATAGCAGATAAACATGAACCTATTGGTCACCATGCCTAATGCCAGAGAGATATAAACACTCTTGTCGCTAAATACAATCTAGTCCTCACATCAGTGCTACGAAATCTACTAGAAAGCCTTCCCTGGACCTAGAGACAGTTAGTATACATTTATTGTTAAATCTGAAATATATTATCTACCAGATTTTAATTAAGACATCTTTATGTTCAGACATTAGGAGTTTAAATAAAATTCATTTTGTTTCAGATTCAGATTTTGTTAACTGAGTCGTTACTGATCTGACAAAAAGAGCAGCACTGATTTCATGTAGATTCCTGTTGCAAAATGGTGCTGTGATTTGCAGTATTTGTAGACTTTTACAAAGCGCTGTATGTTGTGCTATTGTAGGTGTATTAATACCCAATTCAGCACCTTTATATTCATAATGTCTGTGCACTAATATGGTTGTTGATTTCCTGTGTCAATAGTGGGAACAGACATGGACGTAGTATGTATGGGCTCAGATGACGTCCCAGCCATCGCAGTCTAGCTGACCCGACCCATCCAACCCAAACCCTGCTCTGTACCAATGGTGCTCTTTTTGTTTCACGTTTGATGTTTATATACATTTCACTTAATAAATGCTTTTTCCAATATTTGGTCACTCTCAATACCAACTATACTGTTTGTTCCTAAAATTGGTCATCAGGATTTTATTTTCTGCCCTCCAGAAAATGAACTAATCAAGAGCCATCATTCATACACTGAGGTTACATTCTGGAAAACACATACCACAACAAGTCTCTCCATGAAATACTTCATTTTTTGAAAGCTTTAGCTGGGCTTTGTGAAGTATATAGTGATGTCCTCCGTCAGTAAACCATGTTAAGCCATGAGCGGTTAGACTAGAGGAGAGTCACTTAGCAGCTCATTCCAAAAACAACCCTGCATCATGGAGCTTCAGTCATATCAGCTTATGAAGCACTGTGAACAGTGCTTGTGTTGATGCATTAAAAAAACGTATGTATTTTTTTCAATTCAACAGCATAGAACCTCTTTGAAACGTGTAAAATTATTTATTCCATATGGATACTGTACAGCAACTCGGACAAGTTCCTCGCAGAATCCGCAAACAGGGAACAGAAAAGGCAGCTCACGATTTAAACAGCAGAGACAGGACATTCAGGCTTTTTCAGTTCAGTAAAGGTACAGTACAGACATACGTCTGTTAATTTCAGCCGCTATGTCTGTAGACATGCGTTCAGACCCAAGAAATCGGTGTTCCCTGTTTTTAAACAAGTGATTCCCGCACAGCAACAAAGTGAAAAGATGGACAGGCAGATGCAGCCAATAACAAGTGCAACACGTAGCATGGCCCCATTTCCAAAGAGGCGGGGCCGTAACGGCAGTTAGTCGAGATACAAAAACGATTCCAGCAGTACCTCTTAAAAGCTTGAAGGTATTTTTTTTTTTTTTTTTAACAAAGGTCTTCCAGACATTTTTCACATTTCTTTTTTTTCCCCTCCTTTTTTGCAACTTTTGAACTGATTGTACTGCAGCACTTTTTTGCCATATTAAACAGCATTCAGTTTAATCTTTAAAAATGACAGAACCATTTGATGCATAAAACACCTGTTTGTGACTTTCACCCTGCAAACAGGCTGTAACGGGCCAACCGGCAAAAGTGAGTGGCTTCTGTGAGCGCATTTGTCTTAAACACCACCTCAGAAGGCAGAACACCATCAGGACATGGTAGACGGCAGAAAATAGAAAGCAGCTTCTAGATAGCATCCACTGCGAAGATTTACACGTCCAAAAAAACACACAAAAGTCTGAGAACACGTTCTCTAGAAACAGAAGGCGCATTTGTTAAACAGTCCTTCAGCAGCAAATCTGTCCAAAAAAAAAAAAAAAAAAAATCACAAAAAGGATTTCAGTCTTTTTTTTTTCCTTCTCCAAAGGCTTCATATTCTGTGCTAGTAAATCCAGGGACCAAAAAAAAATTCTTCATATTTGCAGGTCCGCAAGCACGATATCAGAGAAGTTTCAATCTTCTCATCCTCTTTTCTGAGCTTGGATAGTTAACAGGGATCAGAACAGTGCATGTGTTGTCAAAGTCAGTGAACACTGGAACAGTCTATTCCAGCAACAGGTGGCAACATTCAGTCTTAACAGTTAAAAGTATGTTGTTTTTTGGTTGAATGAGACTTTAGGTTTCCACCCTAATCGTCCAGCGGTTCAGAAGTCTTTGCAGACTTGTGGAGTGTACACACACAAGAGTCTCACATTCCAAGTGAATATGGTAAGATGTAAGATGTCAGTAGAATGACGCTTCCTAAAAGAAATCCAAATAAAATACAGCCGCGTGTGAGTGGGACTGTTCATGGTGGCAGAGTCAATACTAGAGGCAGCAGTTTCAGTTGAGAGCCATCCCCTGCTGCTTGTTGGAATCCGTACACACAAAGAAGGTTTTGAGCTCCCCTTTCCCCTTCACGTTTATCAGGCCGCGGCAGTCGCACGAGTAACCCAGCTTCTGCAGCACGTACGACGTCTCTTCAGTCACCTAGGACATGTACAGTCGTTAATTTACTGCCAAACTGAGCAGCCAAAAGAAACAAGGAACTTAAATACACAAACCGTAAATATAAAGTATTAAAGGGCAATTATCAAAACAGTGTTTACTTTTCAGCCCGAAAAAACAACTGTTTCAAATTCATTGTCTTTCTTAACCCCCCCGGCACTCAACGCAGTGCTCCCAACACTAGGACAGTAAGAACTTCCCAATTGTGCTTTCTCACATCTGGCCACTGATGATGATGATGATGATGGTCTGCGTCAGACCAGCTGCCCCCTACCAGTCCGACCAGCAGGCCCAGTCCCCACCGCCACCCATGCCAGACCAGCGGCACACCCTCCTACCACTGCTACCTGTCTAATGACCATGTTAAAACCTAAATGGACTCGTAACTATCTGCCACTATTAATATCACCACTATTAACTATCATTACTCTGACCATCCCTGCCATGACTATATTAGGTTCTACTACACCGTGATTAATATAGTATGATTATGATCAGAGCAGTTCAACAGAATATTATTTAATTTTAATTAAATTAATTTTAAGTCTTTTACTAATTACCAATTATGTAAAACTGCTTTAAAACAACAGCAGTTGTAAAAAGCTATACAAATACATTTGACTTGACAAAGCGGCATGGCTTGGGATTTTACCAGCGACCCCAAGGCCATAGTGGTAGCACATTAAACCATTGAACCTGTGCCCAAGACTATTTTTTAAATGAGCCCCAACACAGGACTACCAATCAATAAAGAGCTTATCTACAAGCCCAGATGATCTTACTTGTATAGATAAATGTATGAGGTAAAAATAGAATTACAGAGGAACCCGCATGAACAAGAGAATTACCCCTGAACTCCATGTAAATTTAATCCTGTCTGAATAGAGCTGTGTACATTTCTACAGCCATGTAGAAATAAACATAAACCCATTAAAATCTCAATCATATTCAAATACAAGAGAAATGTATGATATGGGTCCTTGAATGACTGAATGACGTAAAATGGAAAACCTCTTTAAACATATGGTGCTTAGACGTCTTTATGTCACTTGCTAATGATATAATGATGGTAAGAGGCTCCGCAAAAAGAACAATACACAACTAATGGAAAATTAGTCAGGGGTCATGTTCTCAAATCAATTCTATTGTCCTTACAAAAGGAAGCATTTGGTGCAAAGACTTGACTTGAGGAAATGCACTTTAAGTGAAATGTGAGATTATTAATAAGTCTAAGCACTGGCTTTTTGATTAAGCAGAGTGGTTGACAAACAAGATCATTTTATCTGTCCTGTCCAAGGCCTCTTTTGCCACATTTCCCAGACGCCCTGGCGACTCGAGTACGTGTGAGCTAAATGATCTCATTTCTAGTCCTAAGGGGCTTCTGTACTACAGTGGTCTCCTAGGATAGACTTTACTTTGATTCATCAGCTGATGATAAAAGCCTTAATGTAATCACACAGAAGAATACACTGAATTTTGGAAAATGTCGCCTGTAGTCAGACGGCAAGTGACGCAGAGGTCCAGTGACGCAACTCGGTATAACTTGACGCATCTTCCAAAGTTCGCCTTTGCTGTTAGTGGCAGCACAGTGGCTCCATGTATAATAGGGGGGACCGGTTTCACCATTTAAGTATCACATATGCGACCGTGTCAATGAGCTGTGTTATTATCTACCCTGGAATCAGACACAGCCTACTCGATAAATTCAGGGTAATAGTCTTAAAGCAACCGCCAGGCTATGATGCATGCGCATTGGAGTGACCGTGACGCCCAGCTGGGTGTAATCTGCAGTAATCTTGCATGCTCTGCAGGTCGCAGTCCAGCTGCCCTTGGTGGTTACCTGTATTTTGCCCAGTTCCCCAGTGCTCTCCATTCGGCTGGCGACGTTCACGGTGTTCCCCCAGATGTCATATTGTGGTTTGCGTGCCCCGATCACCCCTGCTATTACTGGTCCATGGTTTATCCCTGTGAATACACACAATTGATGTCCTTTGAAAACACTTAACAAAAACATTTATGCATGCAGGAAGTTACAGAAACAAGGCATGTTTACACACCATGGGAATAAACACTTTATGTCGATCTGGAAATGCGATGGTATAAAAAGGCAGCAGTGGCATCACAGGCCACACGATCACTTCTGCACATTCTAGTACTTGTGACCTATTTGTGAAGTCTGCCTCTCAACTGACCTATTTCTAGACTATATGTCTAGAAACTACAACATACAAACACACACAGAAACCCACACAAATTACGTACAGAGGGCATAAAGTCGCTCTTCACCAGGCCAGTTAAAAGCCAGGCCAGTTCCTGGAGCAGCAGAGTGCTGGACCATATGCTTTTAATAAAAGCTTTTCTCCAGTAGAACCCCATGGATTTTTCTCTATTATTCCAGCATTTCCTCTGATAGCTACCAGAGATGTGTGGCTTTTACGTGTATTCTTTGACGCACTGCCTCTGTGAAACAGGTCATCCCGGATGGAGAGGATGAGCTCCGCATTCCAGAGAAGCTGTTGTCGTTTCTATTTATACGAAAGCTGACGCACAACAAACGGATCAATCGGATTGGTTTCTTTAAAGTCCCCCAGTGTTTATGTTGTATGCGTTACATTTATTGGTTGGCGTGGAGCAGATACTGAGAGATGTTCTGCCACACCACATCTGACCTGTCCACCAATAACTCAATAATAGGATTCAGGTGATATAGTTGGCTTGTTTCAGAAGTATCATACTGATAAGATGGTGTAGGTTTGAATCCCGCCCTGGGCAGACACACCACACTATACTGTCGAGTCCTTAGGCAAGACAATTTTTTAACAAAGATCTAATTTTAAACCTTTTTTGGGGGTCGGAGAACGTGCTGGCGCGTGAATTTTGATGTTTTTCAATGTTTCTATTAGTATATTTATGATAATACGGAGCAGAAATACTGTTCAAGCATTTCCTAAATCTGTGGAGCCCGCCCCTTTCAATTTGTTGAGATTCTCGGCTCTGCCTCTTCCGGACTCTAACTGGTGCATTTGTGTGTCCGTCATCTGCCTCTCATCTGTGCATCGGACTATGATTTTGTGGGAAACTCACCAACGGACACTCAGAAACTCTAAAATTAATAAACTAATTTATGAATAAATTCTATTACTTTAGTGCAGCTAAGACTCTGGTTAACTCATTTTAAGCAACAAAATGTGTCCACATGCTTTAATAGAAAATAGGAGGAATGTGGTCTGAGTGTCTGAGTGTCTGTTCACACAGTGCTCTTAAGTGACATGGAGGTGCCTTTAAAGGCAAATTTAAGAAGATAAGCAAAAATTGAGAATGCCCTTAGATCTTAGAGTGTTAATACCCTAATAGAAATAATGCCATTTGCCACCACACAGCCTACACACAACTCAAATATGGCATGTATTAATGTCCATTTTATTCAGAACACTTGCCAAAATGACCTTCTATGATCTTCGACTCATTTTAGTTATATTTTTATACATGTAAAACGTTTTCATACATTGGCACAATGTGGGTAGGATACAGCAGCAAACCCATACAAAATTTCTGTTACTGTGAACAATGAGTTTGAGTGAGTAGAAGATGAACTGATCTCCAAAAGAGTAAAGTTATAGATAAAACATTCTTTACAACATTTTAGTTAAACATTTCAACAAGTTCATTCAAATCTTTTCAACAAGATTTGTTTGTTCTGTTTTAAACAATTTTAGAGTGGAAAAAATGAAATCATGCAAACATTCGGGCACTCCATTTGACCTTCCCCAAGGTCACAAACCTTAATGAACTTGTTTGGGCTATGGTTTAATCACAAGCATGATTATGAAAGCCCAGGTGATACAAATGTTAAAGCTTTAGAAATAGTCTGACTATTAGTAATCTATTAATAGTCTCCTCAAACCTGGTTCCAACAATCGGTTGCCATTAGCTCCTCTAAACAGCTGCCTAGCAGCTCACAAAGCAGAAGTTGTTCAAAAGAAGATAATACGTTTCCAGCTAGCTGTTTCTTCTATTCATATATGTATTATGCATTACATTACAGTAATTATGTATTACATTATCTAGAATGGGCCCAGAACATATCAGTGAAGTATGACATGTGGATGCGCAGAAACAATAAGACATTAGTTCTAAGAGAGTTAGCGAGGGTTTTGTTTGTTTGTTTGTTTGTTTGTTTGTTTTTGTCCTGCCATGACAAACTTCACGAGAGGCTATTTTTGCACATGGTTTTGGTGGCTTGCAGTGCAGCAAAAGTGCATAGCAAGGTGTTCATATTTTATGTATACATACAGGAAAGGTGACTTCCTAAAATCATGCAGATATCAGACATTGTAGACCAGTTTTTAAAGCCTGTTTTTAAACATTCCTTACTGATCCAGGTTGTGGATAATGTTGATTTATAGCACAGTAATGAGGCTTCAGGCTTTCTGTTTAATAGATTTCGTAGATATGTCTAATAGATTGTTTATGGAATATGAAACTGTTGTAATAGATTGTTAATTTGTTTAACAACCTCTATGGCACATTTGGAAAATGAGGGGCAGATACATTAGGCTGACATGTAACTTGATCTAACAATCTTGCCTTGTGAACATGATCTCTTAAACTTCCTTGTGATTAGCCAATAGAGACATGCAGAACACAATCACCACCATTAAACATTAACAGAGGAGGATGCTAGGCAGACTGAACTGTTTATTGACTGATTATTTTGAATTTATGCAGGCAATGAGAATGTGTGTGTGTGTGTGTGTGTGTGTGTGTGTGTGTGTGTGTGTGTGTGTGTGTGTGTGTGTGTGTGTGTGTGTGTTTCCTCTCAGCCCCTCCTGGCCAAATATCGATAGTGTTTGTACGTGTGCATGTGTGGGTGTATGTGTGTGTGTGTGTGTGTGTGTGTCCACAACACTCACCCACACGTAGTCTAAAACTGTTAAATGAGTGCCTGTTGATGCCATCCAGTTTTCCCATCAGAGCGATAGCATACTCCACCATGATTCCAATCTGAGCCTGCTGCCTGTCTCGGTCCTGCCAACACACAGCCCTCACACTTACAACACGGATAATGAAGGAACAGTGTAGTATGCGTTCATAGTAAGGACCGGGTAGTGTATTTTTTTTATTGTATAGCAGTAGTAGTAGTAGGAGTAGCATCAGAAGTAATAGTAATAGAATTAGCAGCATAATTATTAGAAACACCAATAATAGTAGTAGTATAGTGGAATAGTGGAAGTAGTGGAAGTAGTAGTATTAGCCTTAGTAGTACTAGTAGTAGCAGGAGCATTATCAGTATTTATTGGCATCAGTAGAAGTAGTTTTAGAATCAGTAGTACTAGCAGCAGGAGCATCATCAGTATTAGTAGAAGGATCAGTATTAGTGGGATTAGCATCAGTAGTAGTATTAGCAGTAGCAGCACTAGCAGCAGCATCAGTAGTAATGGTTGTAGAAGTAGTAATAGTAATAGTAATATTAGTAGCTGACAGTTCCATCAGGAGTAAAGGTGATAACTTGCATATGCATGTGTGTTGTAAATTCAATTTTACAACATGGTGGCTTCACAGAAAGCATTTGCATGAGCAAAAAAGGAGACAGTAAATGTAAATGAGACACCGTCTGTAGTGCTGTAGCCACATGTCCAATTTACATTTGCTCAGTGCAGAGATATGTGGCTTACAGTTCTCTAGTGTACACAACAGAGCTAACAGAGAGCAGCAAGTGTTTGTTGAATAATACAACTAGAGGTAGGGCTGCAATGATTAGTTTAAAAAGCTGATGCAGCACTGACTTTTCTGTTCAGGTGAACATATGATTCATCCAGTCATTCTGACAGATACAGATACACTAGAGGACTGCACTCGGGGCAATAGAGCTCATGTTGTTTCGTTGCACTAAAATGGAAGAAATTACTTGGCACACAAGCTATGAGGCTTGAATGACAGCAGCACTATAACAGGGCAAAAGAAGCCAGAATGCAAAACGGTTTGATCAGCTAATCAATCAGATTGCACATGCATGTACACTACAGAATATCCACTCTGTAGTTTTAATAGCTCACCTGGTTATTCTCCTGTCCAGGTGTTCCACTAAGACCAGCAGCTGCCATGTAAGTGCTGCCAATAGTCTTAATCTTCTCTACGCCACTGAACTTGGGCTTTGACAGCAGCTGCAGAAAGAGAAAGGGAGGGGAGAGAAAGATTGATTAGGCTCCAAACATTTTCTCCCCACTGCTTTCAAAAGAGGCCCTGACATTTAAGGAGCGGATTTGCACTAGGAAGCGAAAGGGATGAGTCAGGCCCGAGCTGCTTACTCACCTCGTCGAAGTCAGCAATGATCTCATTTAGCAACCTCAGACACTCCAGTCCCTCTTTGTTGATGTCACACTCTGTGTAGAACTCCTTGAAGTCAGGAACTGAGGCGAACATGACGCACACGCAGTCATACGATTTGTAGTACAGGTCCTGGAGAAGAAACATACATGCAGAAGTAGTTACTAGACTCTGCAGAAAAACAAGGGGGAACTTTAAGAAAAAAAACATTCAGATAGTTTAATCCATTAAATCAAACGGGCACAAACACAATACAACAACTAGCAAACAGGAAAGGGCAAGAGGTTTGAGGGAGGGATGTACATGTGAAATGGATGCAGGCAATGGTTACGGAATCTGAAAGTAACAAGAAGCACAGATCGAGTCTTCCTAGGAGAGGTGGGCAATATGTTAATTGTCATCATGATATATTACATGTAATTAGGGTATCTTCAGTTCTTAAAAGTACTATTATGTAATAGTGCAAATCACTCTTACACCACAGCTATAAATACAAATCACGCTGCGAGTTCCCCTTATGGACAGACGTAAATGGGCATTCGTTGACAAGCTGAGAGATACAGAAGCGACCACCGAAGTGAAATAAGCATAAGCATAATCTTTTAGGATAGGATTTTACACAAATATGGCTTTGTTACATTAGAGTTATGCAATTTTTAAGAGAGGTCTTGTGCACGTGCCACCACATGCACAAGACGCATAGAGCAGTATCAGCATTTCGACCCAGAGTAATAACAGAGAGACAGCGTTCTCCTTATTACAAGCCAATTTACCAACAAAATGATTTGGGAACTTTTAAGGCATTTCAAATTATGGTATATCTGGTATGCTTGTGCTTGTTAAATTTAACATTTCATTTGCTCTTTTCACATGCCTGTGTGAACGAATGAAAGATTAGTCCAGTTTTAAATTATTCAGTGCTATAATGTTAGTGTTGTGCTTTCCAAACTATGTTTCTGATGCCAGATTTAACTGTACAGCATAAATCAATGTGCATCTTGTTGCCTCTCTGCTGAGTTTATGAGCTGTTGGTGCCAAAACATTTGAGGAAATCAGTATGGCTTGGGGAGAAAATGAAGTAAGCTGGGAAGTGGAACATTCCATGAAATAAAAGCATCAATTCACTGCCAACGTTGTCTTTACAGTGGAACACAAAGAAATCCACAAAGGCTTCAGATGATCACACAGTACTCTTCCACACTAGCAGAAGTCTTAAATGCTGAAAAGCTATTTAAAAGTTCACTGAAAACTTAACAAGACCAAAAATCTTGCTGGAAGAGCCAAAGCACTGTTTAGACACCTCCAACCATTATCCACAACTTACGCCCACCTGATGCAGCTAATGTAGGTCAAGGGAAGTTTCTAAATACTAGAGCCCTCAGTTTTTCATAGAAACCAGGTGCATTTGGGTACCGCTGTATCTCCAAACAGGGCTGCTGATCTACTAAATTATCTTTTTGCCCATATCTCTTCTTGCTTCTATACATCTATATCGTACAAATTTAGTGGCTCACTAATTACCTGAATATGTGATCTAAGTTTGTAGTCTCAGCCTCAGATGCTCTGCAACTATTTTGGCATAGAGTAGATGTCTGATGGCAGTATAATGTTTTACTATACAGTTTTCCATTGTTTTCATGAATAAACTCTATCTCCTACTAAAGAGCCTTATTAGAGATACCGGGAATGCTTAACTGAAGACATGGTTGAATTGATGGTGAAAAACAAGACAAGCCAAGGAGATGTTTAATGAGATATTTTTGAGATTTTGAGATAATGAGATATTTCACATTAACATTTTTACTGTGTTTATAAAAACACAAATAAATTCCTTCAACAACATGGCAATCTACTTAAATATTCAGTTAGATGTTAAATAATTGGGATTAAAAAAAAAAAGCTCCTTTCCATGTTTATGGGTTCAATGCATTGTAGCGGATTCAGCATTATGGTTTGGTGTTGAGGTATTAGCCAACAATCATTTCTGCCCTAATGCAATAGAAGAATCACTGAAATAATCTGTAAATAAAATAAACTCCAGGAGAAGTCTGGAAAGATTCAACAAAGACAAAGGGAGCACTGTGCACATTTTGAATCACTGTTTTCATTTAATTTTCAGAAGCATAATTGGTAAAAGAGCTTCTCAGCTTATATAATGTGCTTTAATGACATGCTCTGTGAGCAAACAAAAATCTATTCACCTGTTCACTGTATTCACTACAAAGTAAAGAACTGTAAAGATGTAAATGGTATGACAGGCTGGATAATGTGAAATGGATGACCGAATGGGGAGTCATCTTAAAACACACCTGCTTGTGGTTCCTACCTTGTACTTCTGGTTTAGTAAAGTGTTAGTGGAGAGCAGCCCCACCTCGTTCTTTGTGTTCTCCCCAACGAAGAGCGTGGCCACGTGTGCCGGGAGAACATTTTCTAGCAGAAGTCGTGTGAGGTTCTCACACAGCTCGATCTCGTCCTTGTCTGTGCGGTTCTTGTTCTTCAGCAGGAAGTCCTGACGGCAGCAGAATTCATCCTGAGAGGAGGACGAACGGTTAGAATACAATGGGTGGAGCTCCATTCATTATTGTGCAAAAAAATAAATAATAAAATAGTAATCATTCCTGCAAGCATATTGTGTGCATGAGCTGAGATCAAAGACCTAAGACTTTGTCTATGTACACAAAATACCCTTTTCTCTCACATATTGTTCACAAATTTGTCAAAATCTGTTTTAGTGAGCACTTCTCCTTTGCCAAAATAATCCATCCACCTCACAGGTGTGGCATATCAAGATGCTGATTAGACAGTATGATTATTGCACATATGTGCCTTAGGCTAGCCACAGCCACAACATAAAAGGTCACTCTAAAATGGGCAGTTTACTTTCACTGTATTGGAGGGACGGGGGGGTTGACATCTCCTTTGCATAGACTTGATCAGGTTGTTGTGGCTTGTGTAATGTTGGT
>NC_132902.1:12718075-12778075 GCF_030463535.1 Salminus brasiliensis | reverse complement strand
TTTTCTAAATTCAAATTAAGTTCAAATTGTAAGGTTAAAGCAGTAAAAACTACTCAACTACTGCATCTTCTGAGACCGATCACCATGTGGAAGCCGCCATCTTTACCTGAACAGGTGGCCTAGGCCTATATCAAAATAAAAGTTAGCAAGCAAGCAAAATAAAAGAAGAGTCTAAACCAAAAGCAACTTTGAACTAAATTAGGTTCCAAACCTATCCAGCCCCTTATTGCAACTACAGCAAATTTTCTTACAAATGGAACCAATGTATCTGTATCTTTTATCTTTATATTACAAAATATTTCTAATTTGAATCTATTTGAGTGCAAGGATCAGTATTTGTAATGCAAAAAGAAGCATGTGCACATTTCATTAGCCTCAATTCTCATTAAATCTCAAAACTGTAGATTTTGCTGATGCGTTTTAGAAGCTGGTTGATTTTAGTGTGTAGTCTTACAGTAGGAACAAGACCCAAGGGCCTAATGCAGGACCATTTAGGTCTTGCATGAGTGGAACATATTCTGGTGTCCAACATGTCCAGAAAAGATCAGCGATATATTGCTTTTGTCGCCATCCCCTCATGGCATATAGATTGTCCCTTCTGAATATTCCTGGTGGTAGCACAGGTTGGACTTTAGGTTGCAGTAGGTGATTGGGTGTCAACGGATCCAAGTCATTGGGGTCATCTGAATAGGATGGATTCAACCTCTCACATCACTGTGATTAGACCTTCATCATCCAAGGATTGTTCGTTTGTAATAGTCGATAAAACCTTCTTTACCTTTCAGATTATGTGCTTCCTAATGCCTCCAATGGTGGCACCGGCTGGAAGCAGAAGCTTTGAAACATGATGTCCTTTAGACAAGGATGGCTCTGCTCTTCTGGCATAACCATCTTGCTCAGGCAGCCACCAATCCTCATTATGCCATGGTCGAGCACCGGATTCAGCTGATCTATGTTCCTTCCATTGTGTAAGCTTGCCATCGCCAGAACAATCCTTGACTTTGGCAGAACTTCACAATGGCTTCTGCTTCTTCTATTTCCTGAGCAGAGAGTGACATAGGACCAGCCTTAGATGTCTTAAAGCCCCCATTTCCTTTCAGGACACATTGAGCAAGCAAGCTCCTCAGCTTTGGAATCCAGGCAAGAGCAGTTTTAAGATTATTCCAGGTTGAAAAGTAATTCAGTAGTGTGCTGGTGGCATCATGGTGACTCCCAACAGTGGCATGGACTTCAAGCACTTTTCTCTTTTTGACTCATTTTCGGGTCATCTGGAGAGACTGTGAGTTCGACTAGTGGATTGGGCCAGTGTTTAGGCAAGTCTGCCAAAAACTTGGAACCATGTTCTTTAGAAATTCCTCAGTATTTAATCTACGTGATGCATAGTCTACTGGGTTCATTTTTGCAGAAATGTGTTTCCATTGGGACACATGAGAGATGTCTGTCCAAAATACAGACGGTTCCAGTAGCAGCTGTAACTCAGTTGCAAGCATCCGGTCTATATGAACTGCCAAAACTGCAGCGGTCAGCTTGAAACGTGGGGTGGTCAATAGCTTTAATGGAGCCACTCTAAATTTACCCATAACAAAGGCTATGCACACTTCATTCTGACTATTGACTAACCTTAAATAAGTTACTGTACCATATCTGGCTTTATTTGCTGTGCACACTCTACTTTTCCCAAAATACTTTGGTTTGTTGCAGTCCCAAGGCCATGTAACAAATGTTTCCAGGATTGTGCATGAGCAATAGGAATGTTCTGATCCCAACCAAGGTTCAGCCAGCACAGTTCCTACAGGAGGTGTTTCACTGGAAAAGTTACAGGGGCAAGATATCCTAGCGGGTCATACATTGAACTGACCATAAACAGAATTGCTTGCCTGGTGCATGTTTTTTTTTTTGAGGGACACATGGAACTGGAAGGTGTCCTCTTCAGCACACCAATACACACCAAAGGCCTGTTCCAGAGGTAGATCTTCAAGGTCTAGGTCCAAGTCTTTCACTCCCTTTGCCATTTCAAGCTCAGGACTGTGAGCCAAGACCACTCAACTGTTACTTGACCACTTGGTGAGATTGAAACCTCCTACTGCACACAGGGATTTCAATTCTTGATATAGGTGGATAGCATTGGCCGCTGTATCCACTGACCTCAGCAAACCATCCACATAGAAAATGTGCACTGCTTCCGCTGAGAAGTTGTTTTTATGGTCCTGAAGAGAGGCTGAGATATGTCCCCTTCATCCCACCACAAGAAACGTAAAAAAAAAGTCACAATGCTCTGGTGGTATCCTGACCTGATGATTCATCTTTTCCACATCTGCCAGGATGACCACATTACCAAGCGGGAACGTAGCTGGACTTTAATCAAGGTGTTCGTAAGATTTGGACCCTGCAAGAGCTCGCTGTTGAGAGATGTTCCTTGATAAGATGCGGAGTAGTCGAAAACTACTCACAAGCTTCCTTTTTTGGGGTGACATACCCCATGATGGGGTATGCTCCAGCCTTTGCCATTCTGCAATGCCAAGTTCGGCATGTCCACATTTTTAGTGTCCATAAACAGCTTGTTTTCCTCTTGAAAGATCTTACATTTACATTTACATTTATGGCATTTAGCAGACGCTGGTGTGTACAGTAACACACCAAAAACAACCAATCTTGTTCTTACCAAACTTTCTCTTTAAAGACACTGCCCTTTACGCTGACATCAGCCGGTTGTTTGGCATTTTTGGGATCCCTTTAAAATGGCAGTGGCAACTAAAAATGTGCATCTTGAGTTTTACAGAGGTGTCCATTGTTTCCAAAAATCTTCTTGAGACATTTCAACCTTCTCGTATGCACTCCTAAGCTCACTCACTCTTTCTACAGAAATTCGGTGGCTGTAGACGTACGGTTTGTCTTGCTTATTAAGACAAGTGTGTTAGTCATGGAGGAGACCACTAACAACCCAGCCCTAGAGAGTTTCAATCGCAAAAGGCCCATCGCCCTTGCTATTTACCTCCTTCCATTGCTTAGTAAACCATGGGTTAGCAAACTGTTGCTACAATTGTTTTGTTGCTAAGCAAACCAGTTGTGATTGTCTTTCACAAACAGGACAAACCCATACTGATCCATTTCGTTGAAGCAGCAAAAATAAGACAGTGTTACTCATGTATTAGGAATGAATGGAGAAAATTCCACATCCCCTTAGTAGTTCAAAACGTAGCAAGTGCCAGATACACAGTCTCCATTGCCCCTCCTCCTCCCCTGTCCTGTGCATGAGCATAAATGCTCCCTGTTGCTGATTGGCTGGAATTGTTGGCATCCTGAGCTAGCCGGAGAGCTAGAAAACCATGACAAAAATGTACTGAACTGAAATCGCATAGTCGCATAATCGCATAATCATAGGTACCTATCCATAGGGGTCTACTAGCAAATGCCAACAGTGTTTGCATGATGGACCTATTTCTTGAGTTGCTTGAGTTGACCACCAACACTCACCAGTTACTGTAAGTTCATCTCCATTATCTCACATAAATTCAAATGCTGACCTTTGCCAGTGCTTAAAATGTAATATTATATGGGCAGAAATGAATATCACTTA
The DNA here is from genome assembly GCF_030463535.1 of Salminus brasiliensis. NCBI lineage: Eukaryota > Metazoa > Chordata > Actinopteri > Characiformes > Bryconidae > Salminus > Salminus brasiliensis. The sequence goes on along the minus strand of NC_132902.1, from coordinate 12,774,498 downwards.
TTATGTGTGAAAGTGTGTACCTACATTGGTGTGCAAGGTCTGTACTATGTCCCTAGTTAACATTAGTTAGCTTCACAGTGGCATTTTATTTACTTTATTTGCATCACCAAGCCTTAAGTCTTGGTCTTAGCTAGCAACAACTAACTAATGCGTGCACATAGCAATGCTGAACACCATCACTTTAGCTCGTATAAGCAATAATAATCATGTGTAATAATAACATTACAACCAATCAATACATGCTGCCACGGAAAGGCCTGCGCATAGCATGTCGTGTTTCATTAGCTGACATATCTTAAACCAGTGTTTCTCAACCCTGGTCCTGGAGGCATTATCGCCCTGCTCGCCACATTTTAGTGGATCCCCTGCTTTAACACACCCCCTGCCACTCTGAAAGGACTTGTTAATGAGCTGATTAGTTAAATCAGGTGTGCTGGGAACAGGGAACTCAGTAAAATGTGCAGGGTAGAGTAATCAGGGGGAGGTTTAGAGATTAAGTTATATTAAATGTACCCAGGGCTGTCATTAGACCCAAAATGTTGGCTATGCCCCACTAAAATCCTGATGGGTAAGAAGTCAATTTTATCCTGGATTGCTGAGCAGAACTTTTTCAGATTTACCACTGGCACTACATTTCCCACAATGCAACTACAAACTACATTTTCCAAACCCTTTTATTCAGGGGGAGTTTGTGGACATTATGTAATGGACATTAGTAAATCATTCAAATAAAGTCAGCCTCGCAACAGGGAAGGTAATTATAGCTCATAGCCATATGATTTGGTTATGGTGATATTTTACCGTATAACCTAGCTACCAAGAATATGTATTAGACCCCTACAGCAAAGGCATTAATTAAACTAGCAAAGACAGCTGTTACATTAGCATAGGCTTTAATTATGCTAGCTATCTAGTAACAATCAATTGTGATATAGCCACTCATCAAAACCACAATTTTACATGTAGTTTTATGCTGCAAAGGATATATTTCAATAATGTGTGTGACAGTAATATTAATATAATAATAATAATAAGAAGAACTAGTAATATCATTAAAATTGTATTATATATTAAAAGTAATAATAATAGTAAGTAATAATAATTAGTAAAAAAATAAATTAGTAATATTATTAGACAAACAAATTGTGTGCCTGAAGTAGTAGTCCAAAAATGCCCCTACCACAGTCCCACCCCTCATAAGCAGAGATGTATAGTATAGAAGGAAGTACAAGTACTTCACTACTGTACTTAAGTACTAAAATACTGTATCTGTATCTACTGGAGGATTATTGTTTTCTCCTACTTCCACTTGTACTTCACTACATACTGTGGATGAGTTTAATACTTTTGCTGTGTTACATTGTTGATGTGCTGCATCGTTACTCACTACAATTGTAAAAATGGTACCAATCATTTTAAACCCTCATTATCATCACGCCAGAGCGGTAGACGGCGCTGTCTCCGGGTTTGATGAAGCCGCCTCAACACTGAGCAGAACAAGCGATTAGGCCGTGAGCGTGCATGCTGCTGTTCTTCCTCTCACTCCGCTGCTGCAGTGAGGACACTAACGCTGGAGCTTTTCTAGCTTTTCCAGATGGAGGAAGAACCACCAGAAGAGACACCATCCTCACCACCGAATGGCCTGAGATCTTTCAGCTGTAGTTTAGTTTACAGAGAGTGAGGCTCAGGGGTTTAAGCTGCTCTCCTCGCTGGTTTCTACAGAAGGAACTCTTGTATGTGGCAGTTCAGTCCAGCCTTTCTTTTGGGCGAGTTTGTTTAGAGAGTTAACTGAAGACTTCATGCACATGACCTCTGTCTTCTACATTCCTGTCCCTATATTAGTAATATAAGACAGTCCTTAAGACAGTCCTTAAGTTGAGCATTTGAAATAATATAAACAAAGATACTCAAACTTTTGACTGCTTTCTGTAATTACTACAGAACACAATACTTGTACTTTTACTTTCAGTACTTAAGTAGTGCATTTTAGAGTAAAGTACTTGCAATACTTAAGTACAAAGAATGTTGAATACTTTAGTACTTAAGTATGGAGCTTAAAGGACACTTCTACTTCTACTCAAGTCATTTTTGATAGAGCACTAGGTCTCTAGTACTTTATGCATGTCTGTTCATAAGCCAAACTGTCCTGTTGCCTGACTGAGATCATTGGCTGTATATGACTGTATTAGACCAAGGAGTGAGCTAGCATGTAAAACACTAACACATGACAATACATACAATACATACATACAATTTATATATATATATATATATATATATATATATATGAATATTAAGTTACCAATACATACTAACACACTGAATTATTCATAATCTTTCATAGTGTCCTAGCAGTAATGACATACTTTAGCAAATGCTAAGAGTGTTTGCATGATTGGCCCAATTCTTGCTTGAGTTGGCCTTCAACCCTCATCACTGCAATTACTATAAATTTATCTTCATTGTCTGATCTCCAACACAGACGCAAAGTCTGACCTCTGCCAGACAATATGAGCTGTAAAAAACAGGAAAACCTGCTGCAGTTAGGTTCTTTACATTGCCATGGATGTGTCACTGCCAATCACTGTGCAACATGAATATCCTGCAGAGAAGATTTCCTTCTGGTTGGCTTGATGAAAGGCAAGAGGAGCATCACACAGTGTGAGAAAAGACACCAAAGGGGCCCTCCAACCATGCCAAGTCCATTGCCACAACTTTGATTAGGCACTGTTTTGGATTGTTTTGCTACTGAGAAGAACTTTAAGAAGGAATTTCTCCACTAAGATTGTGTGATCTTTTAGAAGTCTCTGCAAGGAACCTGTCAGTAGAATGGCTGAGCAGCCAGTGGGTTAATTAACACAACCCGTTCCTAGCTACAGGAGTGGTCTAGTCTATAAGCAGTATAGACAGGAGTATTGATTTACAGGTCAAGTTCTTAAATGAACATAAACACATGTTTGAATTGAGGATATAATGGCCTCATAGACCCCATACAGAAATCTATCACAGTATATAGATTTCAAATATGACATATGTATGTATTTACCTATTGACAAAAAAGTGTATGATCCATATATTATGCATATGTGTCCTTTATATAGAAAGGACACATATGTATAATTGTGTTTATACAATATATATGTGCATGTGATAAACAAAAAAATGTGCCCACTCATGTGTGATATATGTGCATATATGGCCATATATCAGATTCGTATTGGGCTGAATGATACTTGTGTCAGTATGGGGCAGCTGAGTGGTGGTAATAACAGATTAGCCTATGCTTTACATTTTTACTACTTACTCTAGAGACAATAGAATGTGGTATGAATTGTACACATGTGGAAGTCGTGAAAAGATTCAGTACTCTAGAAATGGATAAAAGATCTGGTACTCTAGAAGTACTTAGAAGATGCAGTACTCTAGAGGTACTTAAAAGATTCAGTACTCTAGAGGTACTTAAAACATTCAGTACTCTAGAAGTACTTAAAACATCCAGTCTTTTAGAAGTGGTTAAAAGATTCAGTACTCCAGAAACAGTTAAAATATCCAGTACTCTATAGGTACTTAAAAGATCCAGTACTCTAGAAGCCCTTAAAATATAAAGTACTCTGGAAATACTTAAAAGATCCAGTACTTTAGAAGTACTCCAAAGATTCAGTACGCTATAAGTACATAAAAGATTCAGCACTTTAGAAGTAATTAAAAGATCCAGTACTCTAGAAGTAATTAAAATATCCACTACTTTAGAAGCGGTTAAAAGATCCACTACTCTAGAAGCAGTTAAAAGATTCAGTGTTCTAGAAGTACTTAAAATATACATTACTTAAAATAGAAGTACTGAAAGGATCCAGTACTTTAGAAGTAGTTAAAAGATCAAGTACAATAGAAGTACTTAAGAGATCCAGTACTCTAGAAGTATTTAAAAGATCCAGTACTTTATAAGTAATTAAAAGATCCAGTACTTTAGAAGAAATTAAACAATCCAGTACTCTAGAAGTACTTAAAAGATCCAGTACTCTAGAAGTGTTTAAAAGATCCAGTACTCTAGAAGTAGTTAAAAGATCCAGTACTCTAGAAGTAGGTAAAAGATCCAGTACTCTTGAAGCAGTTGAAAGAAGCGCCAGGTCTAATTATAGTGTGGGTACGAGTCTAGGGGTGAGGGGGTTGCGATGGACTAGAGCCCTTTCCAGGAGGTATTCCTGTCTGGCGCCCAATAATTCTGCGTAGGCACTGGACCAAGTGAGACCTTGACTAGTTTTTCCCTTTTCTGCAGGATATATAACCATAGTGGACAGACCATATCAGTTACACTTCATGATCTGTCTGCTTGCAGGTCTCAGTACATCAGTGTACTTCTCAGTTCCCATCCCTTTCAAACTTGAAAACCCCCAGGCAAATATGCTCTGAAAGACAGAAGGCAGTGTTGTGGAGTGCAACATTGCCCCCTGCTGGTCTGATGTTGCCGATACTGTTTTGAGACACCGCTGGGTTGCCAGATGTCAAGGTGCCGCAGAGCCTTCAGCAGCAGATGTTTTCCTTTTGTGTTCTCCTCCTCCTGTGGTTGTTCCGAACCCTCCTCAGCTGCAAGAGAGACACACTTTTTTCCCCATCAGCTTGTTCTTGAGGAGGTCATAAGAAGAAGCAAAGCCTCTCCTGGAGCATGGGAGGAGAAATCAGCTTTATTTTATTTATTTACATTTACCTGTATTTACCCAGGTTTATACACTGATTACAGTGACTGACTGGCAGGTACTTAGCACATTAAAGTGAGAGTTCCTGGCATGCAATCAGCCAAGACATCTTTGGGGTCTTAAGTTTGCTTTTTTTACACCGTTTCACACTGGAACTATGGGACTAATCTAGACTAACAAGCAGTGGGAGCTTCAGGCCTGAATGACCACATTATTACACTTACAGTAGCATGTGAACGTTTGGGCACCACCGCTAAAACGTTGATGAATATGACAATGAATACATAAGCGGAATTATCTCCAAGAAGTATAAAGTTGTAAGTTGTAAGTACAATATTAAGCAGAGAGGGTAAAGGGCCAAGCTCAATGGGCCCAACAGTGGCAGCTTGCCGAGCCCAGATATCGAACCCACAACGTCATTAATAGCTCAGAGCTCTAACCGAACAGTGTAGGTCAAGGTCCATCCTGTTCATGCTTTAGTCTCTTTAGCCAGTGGTATAGGGATCATTTTAATGGTAGACGAACTGAGGAAGAATTAATTCAATCAAATACCAGCAAATTCAAACATGCAAACATTGTATCTTTAGAAAATCTAAGGATGAAAACAGGATGGCTTCTACAGCACAATAATAATCTTAAAACACACCTTAAAACCCCCCAAGAGCTGCCTTTTTTACTTTAAAATATGAAAATCACGCTTAAAATTTTAAAGAAATATGTCATCTTTAACTGTATGGTTTTTGGAAATCTATAATTTACTCATTTATTCACAGTAATATATATTTTGACAAGGGGTTTCCAAACTTTTGCATGTCATTGCACTTCAAAGTGCATGGATTGCAAGTAATCTCTAATAGACTTGCTTATGGAGTTTCTGACACTGTATGCCAAACCTCTGTCTACAGAAACAAATGAAAATACAGGATCCTCTGATTGGTTCTCCATCACCACCATCAAGTTTAAGAACTTTAATGCAGCACTATGGAAAATTTGCATTTCTTGTTCTTGGAGAAGTGATTTGTGTTTTGAGCCACCAGTTAAGGACACGTTTTTCTGGATGAGCTGAGAGACACTGAGTGAAAGTGAAAGAAGCATGTAGACTGAGGCAGTAGAGTTATACTACAGGACATATTTTGCACAAATATGTGCACAAATAAGGGTTACTCTGCCTGTTTCACAGAAGTTGCAAGCTCCAGTTAGCAAGATGTCGAGCCTGGAGTAGCAATGGCACAGATGCTATTCTCAATCTTTCTCAAGTCGGTGGAGCACCAAGCTGCAATTGTAAAGTAGAAAAGCTACATAGTGTTGCTTTAAAGACTTAAAACCTGCTGAATGGGTGAAATTATAATTACGGCCTTCTCAGTATTCGAGTGGCCTACCTGCGCCCCCATCCGCACCACTTATACAATCAGTATTGAGTTTATATTGATATGTGTAAGTTAAATGCATTAATCGTGGTGTTATTGATATGACTGTGGTTACTGCATTCCTTGTTGTTCAAAGTTTGAAAGCTCCAATATCTTTGCTAACTCAGAGACGTAACAGAATGTCTTGTTGCGATTGACCCCCCCCCCCCCCAACACACATACATATCTCTCTCTCCTACTCCTACACCTTGTAGACTGCAGTCAACAATTCAACATGATTTATGGCGTTTTTTAAGCGTGTGATGATTTATGTATGTCGTTTGCTTAATGGTAAGATCCATTACTACATTAGCATTTTAGCACCAGTGCAGTGCAAAACTTAATGAAAAAGGAACTGTAAAACTATGAAAAATTGTATGAGGAGCATCTCCACAGCTGACGTTGCTGAAGGTACATGCTGTTTATTGAGTCCACCTAAAGAGTCTGCATTATTGTCTTGTCTCAGATCACCTCCAGTTTGGAGCAGCAGGCCACCGAGTCCAGCATGTGTGAGAGGAACACTACAGCAGGCCTCAGCACTCAGGGTAAGTCATTATGAAGCCAAGGTAGTGCCACTTATAGAGCACTCAGGTGATTGCAGGTTCAAGAGCAGCAGGTTGACCACACAGCATTGCTGGTTAGCTACAGCCATGCAAAAAAAAAAAAAACAGAGCTGTCATAGCTTTTATTATTATTGCTATTTTTATTTTTAATAGTTTGGAAAGGACGACTTTTGGGTTGTGTACCCACTCCAAGATGAACTGACCTTTAGAAAATAAAAAGACTTGGGATAAAATCTTTTTACATCAGCAGACAGAACATTACAGTTAGGAAGAATTTTCCCTAAAATTTGCTATTTTAGAAATACAGTATTTTATGAGATTGACCAAACAGATAAGTGAACAGATTATCATATTCTGTGTCAAGCTTTCCAGTGCCTTTCTTATTGCTCTGTAAAAAAAAAAAAGTTTTTACTCAGAGAGAAATAATAAGTTAGTAAGTAAATAAATGTTTTAATGTGAATTTATGTACAGAAACTATATTCCAATTCTGTTTGTCCATGAATTGTTCATTGAATGCATAGGACAGTCAGGGTTTTTTAAAGAAAGAATATGTCATTGCTGCCACGCAAAAACCTCATAAGCTCATCCTAAATGGCAGCATTCATTATGAAATTCTGATACTGCAATATTGTAATACTGTAATTCTCATCATCATTCCAACAGCATCAGTGGACAGCGCTTCCCTGATGGTGTCTGAGTTGGCTGATATCCCTGACCGCAGCTGTTCCTCTGAAGACCTGTGCTCTCTGGAGGTGCAGGGCTCTGATTCTTCTCCGTACGGAACGCCCCGCGTAGCTCCCACTGATGGCAGCTGCACCAGCCTGGAGCACAGTGTGCGCTCCTCCATGCGCCGGGACACCTGTTCTCCTGCCTGCCTCGACCACAGCGAGTCCTCCATCGCCCAGGACTCTGCCGCAAACTCGCCTGACAACATGGCTGCCCCTGAGAGGGACGTTGCTCCAGCCTCCGTGCAGTCCAGAGGTCGGGGCAGTTCCCAGCTAACTCTCCCCGTTCCCCCAGCCTCTGAAACCCAGCCATGTGCCTCCAGTTCCGGAGCTGCAGCACCTTCATCTGCCGCCTCCGCCCCGAGCCCCCTGTCCTGCCCCTCCCCGTCGCCATCTGGGCGGCCCCGGGGCACCCGGCTCTGCTTCAGCGTCTGGACCCCTCAGTCCTCCTCTACCTCAGCTCAGGGTGGTTCTTCGGCCTCAGAGCGCCCCCGCACACTTCGAGCCAGGCGCTACCGCAAGCTGGCCAGGATTGTGCGCTCTACCAGCGACCCCATCTCCTGCAAGTCCATAACCAGAAGTACGTGAGTGATGTGGTTACAGGTTCCAGAGGTTTCAGAAGTCAGTGTGTGGGCAGTCTAGGTGGACAGTAATTCGTTTGTCAGACCTTTTCTCAATTGGTTCATAGTTATACATTACAGATGTCCTAATCTGATCTAATGGATTGGCATTGGGGCTGATCCAGGTACATGTTGCACACAACCCTCAGCACCATGGAGTGTTTTAGAAGCTAACAAAGTGGTTTAAAGGAGCATTCGTCAAGATTCAAGAAACACCACCTGTAGAGGTTAAGTAGGTAAACACAGTAGCATCTAATCATGCTGCCCAAGTACTCTACTCGTTCCTTTTTGGGGGCATTGAGCTTTGGGGGAACAACAGAAACATCATCCCATCGGGATGAGCTGGAGTGTCGTTTGTGAGCCAAACCTAGTCATCTAACATCCGTTCCTGTGGATGTGTCTGTATGAACACATTCAAGCTGACATTTTTTTCCCTGAAGAAATGTTGTTGGCTGGATACAAACGGACAAAAGTATTGAGACACCTCTCATTCAGTTTATCCTGCCTTTGTTGGAGTTACTATCTCTACAATGCAGGGAAGGCTTTCTACTAGAGTTCAGATTTTGTTTGCATTTAAGCAACAAGAGCGTTGGTGAGGTCAGGATGTTAGACGATCACCACCTCATCCCCAGTTCATCCCAGAAGTATTGGATGAAGCACCATCATTCCAGAGAACACTTTAAGGGCTTGATGCCCCTTCAGTCCACGCCTGACATGAGACGGTGCAAATAGGTTCATGTTTATCTGCTCCAGAGAGTCCTATTCTTTAAGACTGGACAAGCTGTGTGTGTGTGTGCATTTGCACATCTGTGTCAGCAATGAGTGCAACTTAAAGAAGCTGAAATGCATTAATTAGAAGGGGTGTCCACAAACATTTGGACATCTAGTGTAGTTCTTCTCTTTACTTTCTGTAGATGAAGACTTCATAAGAAAATGCATTTCTCTAACACACTTTAGTTGGCTGGGTTTGTGCCATTATAGCAACGACATCTTCTCTGCTGGGTTTGGAACCCACATATTCACAGCTGATGGGAGTTTACTCTCTGAGTATCTGAGTCTATTACTCAGTAATTACAGGGACGTCTGTACAAACCGGTGGGGCTGTTCTTTAGTAAGAGAAGTTTGTAATAACACTTACAGCCCACCAACGAGCCATAGGCTTTTTAAGGGGTTAAACTTTGCTTTAAAGTTATATCATTTTGACTAATTACAAAATGTAAAAGTGGTTAAGGTATTAACTATTCAGCACTGCTACAAAACACCCTCTCTTTGTGTGCAGGTGAGAGTTGTGGCTGTACATCTGTAGCTAACCAACCACCGCAGGAGTCCCCACAGACCCCTTCAGAACAAGGTAGTGTCCTTGCTGTTATTTTTTACAGATAGCCGTGTGTCAGTATACCATACTGCATCAGAAACCACACAAGCAAATCTTTTTGAGATTACTTAATCCTGCAGTTTGCATAGTGCACTATTGGTGGGATATAAGCTTCCCTTACTTTGTCAGCCACTTTAATTGTCTAGCCTTCTAGGGCATATATATATATACAGTCATGCCCGAAAGTATTCATACCCCTGGCAAAGTTTGACTTAAATTTACTTTTATTTAACCAGAAGTTATATTTTTGCCTTGAAACGACACAGGCATCTCCCAGGAGATAACACGATGATGTACAAGAGGCATCATTGTGGGAAAAAGTATTTCTCAGCTTTTATACACATTTGAACAAAAAGTGGCATGTCCAAAATTATTCATACCCTTTGAAAACTGTCACAGTATATGGGAAAATCCAAAGTTCTATACCATTCCAAATAGTCCAAGCTGTTTTAAAGCATCCTAATTACCCTGATTCATTGGGAACAGCTGTTTTAATCAACTCAACAGGAGAAAAACAGCAGCTCTCTGCAGTTGGTTTGTGGACAGTCATGGCTAAGACAAAGGAGCTCACTAAGGACCTGCGGCTGTGCATTGTGGCTGCTCACAAGTCAGGAAAGGGCTATAAAGCCATATCAAAATGTTTTCAAGTTCCAGTGGCTACAGTGCAAAGTATTATTAAAAAATACAAGAAGTTCCGCACTGTGGAAAATCTCAGAAGATGTGGTCGGAAGCCAAAAGTGACACCTGTGCTGGCCAGGAGAATAGTGAGAGAGGTGAAGAAAAATCCAAGGATCACCACCAAGGCCATCCTGGTGAATCTGGACTCTGCTGGTGGCGACATCTCAAGGCAAACAGTTCAACGGACACTGCACACTGCTGGGTTCCACGGACGCAGGCCAAGGAGGACACCACTTCTCCAGAAAAGGCACACAAAAGCCCGCTTGACCTTTGCAAATGCTCATCTGGACAAAGAAGAAGACTTCTGGTGTTCTGTTTTATGGTCAGATGAAACAAAAATTGAATTGTTTGGCCACAATGATGTGTGCACCATTTGGCGTAAAAAAGGAGAAGCCTTCAACCCTAAGAACACCATCCCCACTGTCAAACATGGTGGTGGGAACCTAATGTTTTGGGGGTGTTTTTCAGCCAATGGACCAGGGAACTTGATCGCAGTAAATGGCACCATGAAAAAAGAGCAATACATCAAGATTCTCAACAACAACATCAGGCAGTCTGCAGAGAAACTTGGCCTTGGGAACCGGTGGACATTTCAGCACGACAACGACCCAAAACACACAGCCAAAGTGGTGAAGAAATGGTTAGCAGACAAAAACATTAATGTTTTGCAGTGGCCCAGCCAGAGTCCTGACTTGAATCCAATTGAGAATCTGTGGAGGGAGCTAAAGATCAGGGTGATGGCAAGGAGACCCTCGAACCTCAAAGAGTTGGAGCTCATCACTAAAGATGAATGGGCAAAAATACCAGTGGAGACATGCAAAAAGCTGGTCAGCAATTACAGGAAGCGTTTGATTGCTGTAATAGCCAATAAAGGCTTTTCTATTAATTATTGAGAAGGGTATGAATAATTTTGGACATGCCACTTTTTGTTCAAATGTGTATAAAAGCTGAGAAATATTTTTTCCCACAATGATGCCTCTTGTACATCATCGTGTTATCTCCTGGGAGATGCCTGTGTCATTTCCAGGCAAAAATATAATTTCTGGTTAAATAAAAGTAAATTTAAGTCAAACTTTGACAGGGGTATGAATACTTTCGGGCATGACTGTATATATATATATATATATATATATATATATATATATATATATATATAATTCAAACTTTGAACACCAATCATGGCTTACTTTCTGAAAATTACCCCCCAAACGATTCCTCAAAGCATTGCAAATATGCCGGGATATTGATAACAGGGTTGTGGGTTCGATTCCCGGGCTCGGCAAGCTGCCACTGTTGGGCCCTTGAGCAAGGCCCTTTACCCTCTCTGTTGGCTGCCCACCACTCTGGGTGTGTGTGTGTACTCACTGCCCCTAACACATGTGTGTGTTCACTACCAGATGGGTTAAATGCGGAAGACACATTTTACTGTACAGTGTACAGTGACAAATACGTGCACCTTTATCTTTACCTTTACCTTTATATAATATCTAAGCAGGAGAATTCCTCCTAAATGTAGCCTAAAGTTTACTTGTTTGTGATTTTAGAAAGTTTCTGTTAGCAGATCATTTTGCTCAATTAAAGAAATACTAAATAATTTGGCTTTTGTCAAGAAAGAATGCTTGAAACAAGCAAAATGATCTGCCAGTGAAATAAGCCAGTTTCAGCAGATTCCTAGTAAAAAAAACTGGTAATAAGTTGAATAATTAAAAAAATAATAAAATAAAGATAAAATATCTTCACAACAATGTAAAAATGAGCAATATCAGAAGTGATATGAGATGAAGATGGCATTTCTTGGGTTTATAATAGTCATATCTTTATATTGTGATCATTCCGCAGCCTGCATGGAGCTTTCAGGTGGAACAGTGTCCCAGTGTGCAAGACCCAGTAGTCAAGGGGCCAGAAAGCAGAAAGACGGTGGGAAAGTGGACCTGCGTCTCAAGGCTCTGCACCCGGCCTCCACAGAGCGGCCTCACTCTTTAGCAGACCTCAAGACCTACAAAGACACCAAGATCCTGGTGGCCAGGTTTCTGGAGCACTCCAGCTGCAGCCTCCCTCCTGAGGTGCAGCAAGTGGTCAACAGCATCAAGTGCGTCATCAAATCGGATGAGAAGCACATGGAGGAGGCCATCTTTAGCGCCAGCATTCTAGATCAGGTGAGAGAGGAGTCTGAGGAAGTGAAGCTAAAGCAGGTTTAATATACGGTGCCTTTAAAAGGTATTGGGGCTGTGAAGTTGACATTAGTTTTGCTCTAACTCTGACTCTAAGTATGCTCACTCTTTAAAGCAGCATCATGTGATAATTGATATTTTGTGGTCTTGGGTTCCCCATGCGGTCGGAAAGTGTAATTCGTGCTTTGGGACACCATTGCAGGACATTTCTGGACAAGCTGTGAGATACAGAACTGTCACTGAAAGGGAAAGAAGTATGTGGACTGAGGCAGTAGAATAATATTACATGATGTGACACAAAATGACGTATCAGGGATTTTTTAAGCTGTTATTTAAGGTATTTAAAGTAACAGTGTCACATAATGTTGCTTTAAAGCCACACTATATAGAATTTGTGCTTTAAAACTAATTTTAAAACTAATAACAGGTAAAATTAGCGGTAGGTAACTTTAATGAAGCAGGCAGGACAGCACTCGTGAGAACTATGTAACAGTTGTGTAACCCTGGTCTACCACCTCAGTCTACATGCTTCTTTCACTCTTAGTGACAGTTCTGTATGTCTCAGCTTGTCCAGAAAAAAAATGTGTCCTTTAGTGATAGCTCAAAGGGCAAATTCCGCTTGCTGACTATAGGGCCCTGAAGCAAGAAATAGCCATTCTCAGACAATGCTGCTCTAATTACTAAGATTAAGATTATTAGAAATAAGTGAATTCAAAATTAAACAGACTGAACATAAAAAAAAATACAAGAAGCGTTTGATTACAAGAATTGCTTGATTTCTATAAGGGCTTAATTAAAGAGTCTGGAGTGATCCTGTTCCAGAAGTACCCAATTCCACGTGTGTTTCAGTATAAATGAAGGACACATTCACTGTCACTTTATAAGAAACCTCCATAAAACTTCATTCATAAAATAACATGTTATATATATATATATATCTCGTGAATCTTAGCCTGAACAGTTCATATTATTGTTCTGCTCCAGTTCCTAACACCACAACTAATATAATCAGCATGCTGCAGTGCTTGATTAGCAAGATGCACTCATCTGCAAACCTAAATAGCCAGCATCAGTTTCAGGCTCTAGACTTGCTTCCACTTCCACCCTGTAACAGTTATCCGATGGGGAAATAATGAAAAATGGTGGTGGTGATTGTCAATTATATATATATATATATATATATATATATATATATATATATATATATATATATACTCAAATTATATTTGTTTATTATCATTTGTATTTTGTAATACCAACATGTTAAATGTGAAAATATATATTTTAACAAAATTTGATTTGCTAGCTTGCTAGCATGACAGGCTAGCTAATATAAAAATGCTATAAAGGATATAGGAAGGGCTCCTGAGCGGTGCAACTGTCTAAGCGTTGGCCCCATCATTGGGAGTCTTCGAGAATTTGATCCCCAGTTTTAGATAACATGTTTGGCCTTGCTCTGGGCGGTTTTCTGTTGGTCATCACTTAGCGTGAGGCTAGACAGAGCGGATGTCTGTCAGCTGACTGCTAAATAAACTCAGCAGTTTGCTTTCTCCTCGAATGATGTTTTGAAGAGATATAGTTGGCTGACTTCACCGTGACTAGGAGGAAGATGCCATCATGTGATAAGTTAGGATCTAGCTAATGTGCAGGAAACGGAAATTATGAAATTTTCAGAAAAGTAGTCCCCTGTTCTAAAGATAAACCATAGCATTATCTCTTAACTGGTTATAGTCGTTGTGGTGTCTACATCCAAGCTCATAAATGTAACCAGTTAGCTGAGTTTTGCTTGAGGTTTGCCCAGACAGTGCATGCAACTAGTCTGACCATAAAAACCAGACCTGGTTACTGGAAATCTCCACAGTCAGTCTAAACTCAGATTTAAGAAACTAATCAGACCTCTGAAGCCATGCATCTTTTTGTAGTCAGCATCATGCCCAAATAAGGAAGTCTAGGTCTAAGCTGGTTTTGTCTATGGAATAAAAAATAAACGTTTTATTTGAAATTGGCTGATGTGGTATAGCACAAGGTACCACCAGAAGACTAGGATAAAAAAAAGAGCACACATTCCTAAATTCTGTAATTCGATATACCACACAATGTACAAAGAGAAGACTACAGTTGTGAGGAAGACCCAAACAAAGAGCCTAAGAAAGCTTAACAAAGGTAGGAAGACTCAAAAGCCAAATTAGACAGAAAGAGATTGACAGAGCAAGAGAGAAAGAGAAATGAGCGAGGTGAGGGGGGGGGGCTCCCCCTCCTAGCACACACTTAGACAAAGCATTTGTAAATGAATGCAAATGAAATGTAAATTAGACCAACTCTGCATGCAGTTGCTGATTTGTCATTACATTTTGGAAGTATTCTAATGGAGGCTGGGGTTGGTTCCCCGTAGAAAGTCACTGGTTAAGTTCATTAAAAAAATTCATTCATTCACTCCCCTACTAACCATGTATGTTAAATTCCCCCCCGGTCAGGCAGAAAGCAGCTCCTGTGAACAAGGAAATTACCCCAGGTCCCCACGTAAATGTACCTTTCGCCCAGTTCCGCTAGCATCAGCCCTACGATGCCACAGTGGAAAGACAGTTTGGAGATGAGCAAAAACAAGTTCTTATCAGAACTGCCTTGATAATGAAGTCCATGAAGAAACAAACAGGCCATACACAAATGCCAAGGAAAGACATTCTTAAGAAATCCATAAGGGCTTGTATATGGGCCCAAACTTTATTCTGAGTCTGGCTCATAACTACTCAACGTACTCAGCTTGACATACTGTGTTTTTTTCCCTGTGAACAACTTTTTGTTAATTAAAATAAGATGAGAAGTTGGGCACATAAGTAATAAAGTAATAAAGACATGACTATACAAAAATAACTATACAAAAAAGTAACTCGGTCATGCAGATTTCTCCTGTACAACATCCGGAGAATTCGACCCTTCCTCTCTAGAGAGGCCGCCCAGGTGCTTGTTCAGTCTCTCGTCACTTCCAGACTTGATTACTGCACCTCTCTTCTGGCTGGTCTCCCTCTGCGCACCATCAGGCCCCTGCAACTCATCCAGAATGCAGCGGCACGGGTCGTCTTCAATGTTCCTAAATTCAGCCATGTCACTCCACTGCTGCGTTTTCTCCACTGGCTTCCTGTAGCTGCTGTCTGCATCAGATTCAAAACCCTGACGCTGGCCTACAAAGCCAAGAACGGACCAGCCCCTCTGTACTTGATGGCAATGGTCAAAAGCCGATCCTCACCAAGAGCCCTTCCAGCTTCAAGTACGGCTCGGCTCGACCCACCATCCCTCAAAATCCACGGAAGACAAGCGTCCAGGCTCTTTTCTGTCCTGGCACCAAAGTGGTGGAACGAGCTTCCCCTGGGTGTCCGAACAGCAGAGTCGCTATTCTTGGGCGAATAGCAGAGTACTATGGTCACCTTATTGACTTGTGCTTAGTAATGTCTAAAGCTTAGAGGTATCCTTGAAGTATTAGTCTATTCTAACTAGCTAAGGTCTAAATAGCAAAGCACTTTTGTAAGTCGCTCTGGATAAGAGCGTCTGCTAAATGCCGTAAATGTAAATGTAAAAAATAGAAAGTAAAATGATAAAAAAAACAGTCATTTATTAACCAAAACAAGACAAACAAAAAGGGACAAGTGAGACAAAAGATGCGGCTAAAGGGCATAAACGTGAACACAGTGATCAACAAAACCAGAACATGGCAAACAAGAGGGTGAAAATAAACAGACCAGAGACAGGGGGTTTAGCTGGGGAACCAGCTATCTGGCAAGAGCGGCTAGGCCAACCCAGCCTGGAACTGCCGCGTGGGAGAGGGTCGCCTAGCTGGAGCGAGAGACGTGGGTATCGCTGAATACTCGAACCTCCGGGTTGCCGAAGCTGGCCTAAACACTATGTGGTCACAGACAGGAACCTCTCGGGCTACCTCAAAGTTACTTAACCTTAGATCCAAATAATCTATTCAATTCTCGGCCTGGAATCGAGCATCAAAGCCCCTTAAGTACCCCCAGCCTCAGGTGAAACGCATGAACTAAACAAGACATGATAACCCTGAACCAAAACACCTGAACATGAACAAAACACTGAACCGATACATACATGAACACAAATGAACAAGAACCGAGTCCGTGAACCAAAACCAGAACGGAAACACAACAAAAGTCCTTGTGTGAGTCTGTGGGCGGTGGCTCGGCATCGCCCCAGGGGAGGGCGCGATACAGAGGGGCTGACAAGACAAAACAGGGAGGGTTAGGCTCTAATATCAAGACCAAGTGCATTCGATAAAACTAAGGTTGCCCTGGACGGTAGGGTTGCTGCATAGATGGCTGTATGGCTTATCGACGTGTTTTACTTGATAGGGCTTCAAAGGAGTGGTATAAGCCCTGAGAACAAGCTTAATGTGAACCTACTGGTAAACAAGATTTCTTAAATGAGAAAAAACTATTGATCCAGATTGTGTCCCAGTCCAGGGTCCTGTTCAGTGGCAGCCCCCCCCCTCCCCTCCCACTCTGCAGAAGTATGTGTTCTCTCAGGAACCTGAGATATTAAGCACTTGTATATACTTGAAGCCACTCCTCTACCGATAAACAAGGACTTGGCCAGAGGGTGAACAGATAAGGGGGCATTGAGGAGGATCTTGAATATTAACTTATAAGGCTTCTTATTTCATTCATATTCAACCTTTAGCACATTATAGAGTAATAATGATTGCAAGTTAGGGTTCAAGGGGTTCAAAGCTGCTCATACTGTACTCTACTACTGACTGGTTTGTGAGTGGTAGTGAGTGTTGGTGAGTGCTGGTTGTGAGTGCTGGTTGTGAGTGTTGGTAAGTCTTGTAAGTTGCAGGTCTCATTCCTTTCAAGTTCATTGCCCGATGCAGGAGCACTTGAAATTTACATACAGGCTTTAAAATATTTAGATTTTTAAAAATTAAATGCAATAAATAATAGGCAAGGATGAAACTACACTGGCTTAGCTATCTAGATAACAAATGTTTAGTTGTTATTGACTTAATAAAAGAAAAATGAATTAGAGAGATTTGAAACACTAACCATGGTGGCTGTATTATGGAAAGCCCTGTGTTTCAATAACATGAGCCGATCAGGTTGTTGGTAAAAGCTTATGTAGGAATAGCCGCCCTCATTGTGGAGATATCCACAGGTGCAGTAGCCGGAACAAAAATGAAAAAACTCATATGTGGACATTATTTAAGCCAAGCAATACACAAACCATTGTGTTTTTGGTTGACTTTTAGCAAGATTTTGAAATGTTCACACCTGCAGTTTTCTGCTAACCAGTAAATATTCAAGTGTGTCCTAATCCTCCGAAATAACACTGCAAGGATGGTCGGCAAGTGCCTGTCACAGAAAGTTACAGTTCACATTTGTACATTCATTGACTTTAGACAAATGAGATAAAAACATTAGGGTGGACCTTGGGACAGACTCTTTACTTTAGATACACACAGGAAGCCCAAGTAACCCTGAGGCCGATTTCATGGATACTGTGTACGGTGGGCTTGATTAAGATTAGAAACACTATCAAAACTGCACAGCAAAACAAAATTCAAGCTCCACATTTAACCTATCTATGGCAGGGAACACACACTCACTAGTGATTAGGGCAGTGAACACCTAAAGCGGTAGCCAACCACCTCAGCACCTGTGGAACAATTTGATTGGTCCCTGCAGAATAAAGCCAGAGAACCTCTGGTGCCAAGCCCGCTTCTCTAACCTTTAGCCTAAGGCTGCCAAAGTACCACTGTTCTTTTCCCAGACAGATACACCATCAACTCGGCCACTTTACTTTGCATATTTCATTGACCATGAACTGTTTTTTCCTTTTACGTTGTTTTTCAATAGCATATTTCCCAGTGTTCCCATCTAGAATGCTGTGCTGCTATGCTCATGCAGGCTGTCTGGATACTATAATCTGTTGACATGAGCAGCGAGATGAAAAGCAAGGCCTTCCACAGCTCTAACACAACACAGTATGCAAACATAACAGTGTGAAATCAGCCTAACCTAAAGCCATTGCATGCCCTACCACTACAGGCCACTGGTGGCTCTGGAAGTTGTTGCTGTCACGCAAAAAGAAATGGTATTTCCAAAAAGGCAGATTTCCAGGAGAAGATAAGAACCTTTGTGAGTTTCAGTGGAAGTCAGTGTAAAAAGGTCATCAAAAAACTCGTTCATCATGAAATTAATGACATCACACGATGTAAAGAGCAGCTGCTGGCATCACATTGTGTAAAAATGAAGATGCAAGGCTTTTTAGGTGACAGTGATAAAGTGAATGTTGTTGGATGATTAACCTGAACCAGGCTAGCTGCTAATGTAGGACCGGCTTCAGCTCATCTTTCTCATGCATTGTTTTTAACCCTCTCTGCACAGGTGATGTCGCAGTCACAGCGAATCATGGGCAGCCCTAGAAAGCATGCTTACGAAGACCTACACCTGCAAAGCTGCGGGGCATTAAGCTCGCCATCCCCGTCCCTGCGCCGTCCGCACCGGGTAACCGGCCAGTCAGCTCCGGCCGTGAGCCCAGGTCACCAGGCCCCATGCCGGCCCCAGAGCCTCGTCAGCGTGTGCCGGGAAACGATCCTCTGACCCCAACCTTCCTCCACGGTGGGCTAGGACTCCTCATACCCCCTCGTACTTCTCGTGCCAATCTCGTGCCAAGGCCAAGTCCTAGTTTTCATCAGCAGAAACAGTAGCACTCAGAACACACAGCGAGTCATCTCCAGAGTGCCTCTCTGGGCGCGAAACAAGATATATATAAAAAAAAACATAAAAGAATGTCTACCTTTAAGGGGTGTATTTTTTTATTTATTTTTTTTGGCCAGAGAGGCAAAATACTGTGTGAGTTTAGATTCTGGATCTGTGAAAAACAAGACAATGTAACAAAATAGAGAAAAAAAAAACACACGACCGAAGGAGGAGAGACAGACTTGCCTGTTTGTGAAACTGTGATGCTGGTTTTGGACTCGCTGCTCCTGCAGACATTGTGTGACGTTTAGGACATGATTCTGTCATTGTGTGCTACTGCAGGACAAAGAACCTCATGACGCTGGATTATTTAACTTACCTCAGTGTGATATGATTCTTTTCAGTGTTACAAATAAAAAAATATCCATTTGTACTTCTGTGTGTGGCCTCCTGCTGTCATTCAAATCAAGGCTGTATTTATTTTAATGATATGATGTTCAAATCAATTAGAGACAAAAAAACATTCATTTATTAAATCTCCAGCCAAAGTTACTATGCAACAGTTTTGAACAACATGTCAATATTAGAGTTAAAAAGTTCCATATATTAATTCAGGTCAAATGTATTTGTATTGCATTTCTCAAAACTAATGCTGTCAAGAAGCAGCAGCTTTACAGTGATCTGGGTCCGTACCTCTTTTGAGTAAGTCAAAGTGGCAAGGAACCCATGCTTCTTTGGTCGACTCCAGATAGCATAACAAATAACCAAACAACGAGAACTGGACAGAATGAGTTACATAATGAAGGCTAATGTGAGAGTTTTGAGAATATGAGTGAATGTAGAGTGTGTCTGAATCCCAAACAATGACAAGGAGGTCCTTCTAGAGTTGGGGAGCTTCATGACAGAAACCTTTTCCCCATGTATTGTTTTTCTAATGCAAGGAACAGACAGTAAGCCAACATCTTGTAAGTGAAGTCTACATAATAGGTTGAAGGGCCATGAGTTATAAGAATGACAGTGAGTGATCAGTGTTTTTGGGGCCAATACCTCTGATCGAGGGCGAGGCAGGACGCTACATAAACCTTACCAGCCAAACTTGGTAATGCATCACTGTGCAGGGCTTCTGTAATGTTTTGCATTGTCTCTCAAGATCAAAAATACTTTGCATTTTAAAAACCAGCCATATTTAAGACACTGGGAGAGCCAGTGAAGTCCTGAATAGAACGGCACTGTGGAGTAGAAAGAATGTTTGCTAAAAAGCTGCTGTCTTCTGATACTCACTGTACCAGGCTGAGTCATTACACTTACAAGGGGAATCCAGTTAGTGATGTTAAATGTTTTTACTCTGCTTAGCATGTTTTGGCTGAAATTGGCTGATACTACTACATAGGCAATTGTTTTTTCCATTTCAACCCAGTTTAATTGTGATAGTCCATTCGAGTTAATGGTCACATACTCAATTATACACTATCTAGTGTGGGCTGAATTAATTAATGCAAGGATTCAGGGCAGGAAAGAATTGCAACTGGCAGCATGGTAGTGGAGATCCGGGTCAGACAGCACAGAGCAGTAGGCACAGGGCATCTCAATACACGAGACAGAGAGAAAAAACAGAAAGCAAGAAAAAACAAAGCGGTTAGGCAAATATTGGCGAGTTTGCACAGTGAGGGAGCCTAATCCAGGGAGCAGGCAGGCAGCAGCACCCACGCACTAATGGACTTACACCAGCATCAAGCAGACAGCAGGGGGCTGCCTACAGCTGTAGGCCCTTAAAAGCAATTAGTTGGGAAAGACTACAGCAATCATCAGAGTAGTACAGAAATGTGAAAAAAAATTTTTTATAAAGGCTAGAATGGAAAATAAAGAAACAGGTGCATATAATAGATGATTAACCGAAAGCTTGTGTAAACAGGTAAATTTTCAACCTAGATTTTAAGACTGAGAGTGTTTCTGAATCCCGAACAGTAACAGGAAGGTCCTTCCAGAGTTGGGGAGCTTTCTGACTGAAAGTTCTTCCCCATGCATTGTTTTTTTAATGCGAGGAACTGACGGTAGGCCAGCACCTTAGGAGTGAATTGTACATAATGGGTTAAAGGGTTGAATGGAGTTGAATGCACCCACACACTGGCTGGAGGCATCCAGGAGAAATCTGGAACCCAGCTTTGTTCTTCAAACTTGCTCAGGAGATGTCAGCTCCTTTCTTCAATTTCAGAGAAATCTGAACACTTTCACTGATGCTGAGGTCTCACCATTGTTTAGCTCAGCAGTAGCTTTAGAAGCTTCATTTTAAAATATGTTCGAGTTTTCTGATCAGCTCCGCATCCTTTCACACCCACAGTGTTGAGTTGTCTTCTCACAGTAAGTAACATAACACAAGGAGAAAACAAAAAGATCCTATATCTACCAATTAGTGTTAGACATAGGGCCCAGCCCATTCCTTCCCCTATACTCTATTCACCCACTACATCCCAAGCTCCCTTCATATGTTGCTGTGGCCGTTTATGATCAGATCAGCAACACTTTCACCTATTGTTACACATCTAACTATACCAAAATGACAAGATCCTACACTTAACAGTTAAGGTTGCTGTGGCTGTTAATGATATGATTAGCAACACTTCCATTGGGACAAGAAAGTTCCCAAAAAGATCCCAGACCTAACAGTTAAGGTTACACACAACTTTCCATTTACACATACACCAAGCAAGCTCTTCACAGGGGTCATCAGGTAGGCACCTTCCTTGTATAAGCCCACGACACCTCCAGAAGGTACAACGGTGAAGTCTGGCCTTCCAGACCCACACTTCCCTCCAAGCTTATTCCCACTATACCAACAGCATATGCACAGAACAGCTTATATCTCCTACCATGCTACACCTTCAAACACACCCTGCCCTTCACCACCTAACCTCAACCCTTCTTATGCACAAGTACCGACTAGATCTTTCAGATACTTCTGCTGATTCCTTGTAGTAGACTTATCTACAAAACCCCTAACACTTATCTCTACTGGTCTTATATATGCCTGCCACCCACGCTTTCGTGCCTTAGCTACCAGATCTGCACAACTCAACCTTTTCCTTTCCAAAACTCTATCAATTTCATCTTAAAATGAAACTCTTAGCTACATGGTCTCTGAGTATAACACAATATCCGGCCTCAGAGTTGTTACTGCAATGCAAAGTGTGCCTGTAGTTTACTGCCTAAATCTCTTGCATCAGCCCATTTACCAATATTCAAACCCTGCCCCTTACACTACCCCTCTCACACAAATCTGAGTGGAAGGATGGACACAAACAAACACCTGCAGATGTTTTAGATCTGAAGCGAGATGATGAGTAGAGCTTGATTTTCTCCTCTTTGAAAGATGATAGCTTTTTAACTGCTGCTTATCTAAAGGGAACAGTGTTGGTGGTCTATTAGGCCTTTAGGCACAGTTGTTAGAGGTCTCATCTTCTCTGTATCTTTTACTCATATTTCCAACTCTGGTTCCTTTTACTGTCCTCTTCCTTATGCAAGTGGATCATCTAATTGTATGTCTCTTTTAAGATTGAAATTACAGGAGTGTTGAGGTGGCAGTAGGGTGCACAAAAGCAAAGGAGTCGAAAGATGAAATGGCAAATGAGGTTCCTGCATTTTTCTGCACAGAGAAAAATGACAAAACTAGTTTGTCAGTTGGTGAAAATGTAATAAATCAAACTGTCTATGACTTTTGCACACCATATGTAATTTACAAATAATATTCTGTATCCAAATAACATATATTGCTTGCATACATAGACATATGTGTGTGTGCAATACTTGCTGATCCCCTTTGTCCACCAGGTGGCAGAAGAGAGTGATTTCTCTCTGCCTCGGTATAAAAACACCTTTAAATCCAGTTTTATTTTTAAATATAGAACTAAGCACATTTATATGGTTTTATATTCATATGGCTTGTTTTCTAAAGCAATTAATATTTTTTGCAAAAACATTAAATAACTATTTCAGTATTTTGCACTGAGCACATCACTACGACAGACCTCTCCCGCTCAGATCGCGCTGTGTTTTGGTTCGCTCCGTCTTAAATACAGATGCCCCGCCCCCTTTTATTTGAACGTCCCATCGCAGTCGAGCTGAGGTGGCAGTTTGGCAACGGACCAATCATCTCCGCCCCACCTAAACCGTCGAGTGACCCTATTGGAGAGCGCTCATGTCAGTCACGTCTAACCAGACTGACACGCTGGACGACCTGCTCGACTCTCACGGCTTTCAAGACGTCTTGACTCGCTCAGCTTGAGAGACTCCGCCACCAGAAAGTCACCACAATGACTCGGTTTTGTCTAAGTTAGCTGGCTAGTAGCTACTGTGGTTCGGCTTTCTGCGCTTCGCTATAGCTAAGCTGGTCTGGCCGCGGCGGCAGCTTGTGGCACCTTCGTTGGCGCTAGCCAACTAATGCAGCGCTGGCAGTTAGCTAGTGCTAGCTAGCGCGCTAGCTAATGTGGAGCGGAGAATGGAGATGCTCTAGGTGAGAGCGGGGTTTTTATTATTATTATTATTTTATTATTATATTTACGTTTGCTGTTGTGGTTGCTAATAGCTAGATAATATCAGCCCCTTTATTTGATATGATATTTATTTATATATACATGGTGAATATCTAATACTGGGTTCCCCGTTGGCAGCTGAGGGCTGAATAGCGGTGAAGCGAAGCTAAGCTAAGCTAAGCTAAGCTAGCTAGTCAGCTCGGAGCTTGGAGGTCTTGGACGTTAGCTAGCTAGCTATTTCTTTTCTGGTCTCCAGGCAACAAGACGGCGACGGTGGGCACTGTTAGTGCGAAGTGGGCACTACTTTTCTGTGTGAATGAGCTAAGCTAGCTAGCTAGCGATAATACCACACTGTCACGCTCGAAGCCGAGCGCCTCTCTGTGATAGTTGAGGGGGCTGGTTAGCCTGAAGACCCGCAGCTCCGTAGATCAGTGAGAGGAGAGGACCGAGGAGAGGAGAGGGGTAAAGTTGAGGAGATGCTCTAAAAGGATCACAGCGCGTTTGTGTGTGTGTGTGTGAGAGAGAGAGAGTGTGTGTGTGTGTGTGTGTGTGTGTGTGAGGCTCGTTAGGGCTGTCAGAGCAGCTGGGGGGAGCCTTGTGAGTTGAGTTTAGGCCACGTCGTTGTGTGGTGGTGCATTTCGTCCACTGACAGGCGCTGGATGAATGCAAACGAGGAAAAAAAGACTCGGTACTCGCCAACTGTGCGGAAGAGGAGGACATACGGGCTGCTGGCAGGTCATGTTGACGTTGGCCGACACGTTTAAGGAGATGTGTGTTATTTAAACCGGCCCAGTAATTAGCTAGATAGCTAGCTATATTGGGGGGGACGAGAAAAGCTGACGGCCGTGTGTAGACAGTAAAGCCATCCAGGAGATCCAGAAGCTCTCCCCTCCTTCGCCGTTTCTTCTTCCTCCTCCTCCTCCTCCTCCACTCCTCGCCATGGTCGGGTTCGGAGCGAACCGGCGAGGCGCTCGCCTGCCCTCCTTCGTCCTGATCGCGCTGATGGTGGTGATCGGCGTGCTGTCCTATAACTACTGGACGGTGTCCAACAAGCACGGGCGGCTGCTGGACGAGCTGGCCGAGGTGCAGACGCAGGTGAAGCGCACGGACGCGGCGCGGAGCCGCCTGGAGAAGCGCAACTCCGAGCTGATGCTGCAGGTGGACACGCACAGGAAGCAGATCGACCAGAAGGACGGAGACTACAGCGTACTGGAGGGCAAGCTGCAGGCCCGGGACGCGCTGGTCAAGAAGTGCACCGACGAAAAGGTGAGCGTCCTGGCTTTTTAGACAGGTGTGGTGTAGTGGGGAAACGGCAGCATCCACCATGTGGTGGACTTGTGGTGGGTTTGATTCCCCGGTCAGGCAACACGCATACGCACTATGCTCTTCTGAGGATGTCATGGACATTGTATCACGCATCGTTTCATGGATATGGGCAGTGGATAAAGTGCTAGGTTATTAATCACAGAGTTGTGGTTTCAATTCAGTTCCCAGTCCCCTCTAGCCACCACTGTTGGACCCTTGAGCAAGGTCCTTAACCCGCTCTACTTTACAGGTGCTGTAGCATGGCGGGCCCTGTGCTCAGACCCCGGCTTTCTAATCTAAGATATGTTAAGAGAAGAATTTTAGGCGTCACAGTAATTGAAATTAGAGGAGGATTTAATGTGAATAACAGCAGTGTTACAAACACAAAAAAGGGGTTGTGAAGGCACCATGTAACTTCACTAATATTCACCACCTTCCAAAGAAGAGGACCTGCGTCTATGGCTGAAGGCACTAAATAAAAACAGACACCCAACAGAGACCCAAACGTCTGTATGTCCGCTCTCACCATTCTGTGGAGGGTAAAACCAACACCAGAATGTCTTTTATCCAGAGAAATGGCTTGGTAATCAGGCTCCGGTGAAGCGGACACGTCAGGTGTTTGTGAGGCTCTTGGGTGTGTTACCTTACCTTACCTGTTAACCTTACAAATACTCAACATGCCCGTTTCACCGGAGCCTCTGGGTTGGTTTTCCCTCCACAAAGTGGTAAGAGCAGACGTACGGACGTTTGGGTGGGTGTTTGCCTTCAGCCATAGAAGCAGGTCCTCTTCTTTGGATATGGTGCCCCGCAGCACTCCCCGATCCTTTTATTGTGTTGGAAAACTAGTTAGCAATGCTCTAAATAGTGTTAAATATCCTGTTGGCATGTTGGATTAAAACAGTGAGCCACGTTATGATCAGTGTCCACAGCAGTAGCCTTCTTCAGACTGCATTTACATCGACTGTAATACGACCATGAACCATTTGACTGGAAATTCTACACAAAAGTGGAAGAAAGAAAAAACCCTTGGAAGTGGGCATGGCAAAATAAGGTGGATAAGTGACCGACTACATGCTTCATTCTGAAGTAAACATCATTACTAAATTTGACAATTTATCTTACATTTCAGGTCATCAGAAAAAAAGAAATATTGGAGCTTACTGCGCTTCATCAGTCTCTTGAAACGTTGTGATCTGGCTCTGGATTTACAGTCTCTCAGTGTTGCAATAGTCAGAATAAACCCATTGTGAAAAAGTAAACATTGAAAATACTGTAGAGTAGGGCCGGGCAATGTGATGATGATTTATCATATTGTGATCATTTTTGTTATTGTCATGCACAATATGTTTTTCTAAGCATATCGAGGATACTGATGGTGCTTAATAAACACTGATCAGCTGCAGGTTTCCTTACTAACAGTGTAATTAGACTGGTTTATTTAGATGAAGTGTTGCCCGTGTTCACTGTATTCAGTATGGTCTCTGTTATTCAGTCTATGATCATGATATTGTAAAAATTGTCTTTAAATATAGTGATATAGTATTTTTACCATATCGCCCAACCCTACAGTAGAACCTCCAGGGGAAAAAATAGTATTAACATAATTAACATTAACATTGTATTTTTTAGAAACATATAAAGACTAGGAATGTCTCTGTCCCGTATCCAGACCCAGTCCAGTGCTAGGCCTTAGTTTTGTTGTAGCAGAGTGCAGCAGAACGTAAAGTTTGGGTAAGAGGACTACTTCAGCTTAGCTATGAGCTCAGAGCCTCATTGTAAACGTGGCGCAGAAACAGTACACAGAGCAACAGTTAAAGCCATTGTTACTTAATGTTTCAGAAAAGGGTGATTTTAAACCACACTTCTGTAAAACTTTTGTCTGTTTTCTGCTGTTTTAGTCCATGTTGCCAAAACCACCCAATTTGGTTCTAGTCGTGTATTATATCAATTTTGGGAGAGATACTCCCACCCCGTGGGTGGAGGAGGAGGAGGCTAATGTACACACACTAAAGGGAGCTGGATTATAAGATATTAAACACTTGAAAGTTTAAACAAACTAATCTGTATAGAATGTCTCATTACATAAACTGTTTAGTAAACACTAGTAAAATCACTGTATTTCTAGTAGTGTTAATTAACAACGCGTCTTGCCTAAGTTGTGGGGCTGTATTATTTATAGAAACAGAGACAAAGATTCAACAGTAGGGGTTCAGATCGAATGGAGGGCAAAGCACTTGAACAGAGACTTCTCCATTAAATCCAACATAATCATATGCATGACTGTCATGATTTAAAAGTTCAACCTGAGCCAGCTAGAGTACCAGAGGTCTGCCACCTAGCCTGAAGAGGAATCTAGTTGAAACTAAAGACGAAATGTCCATTCAGTATCTAAAAGTAAGCTCACAAGAATGAATGAAGGTTCCTGTGCCATTATACTGAGTTCACTGTGGAATCTGTGACCATATTATTGCTTATTGTATATAATATTATATAATATAATAATTATAATATATAATTATATTATTATATTAATCTGTTACATTATTGCTGTAACCTTTGAGACACTTCGTCACATCGCCTAACCCCTAAGTTAACTCCTTTCAGGGTTTAGTTTCAGTCGTATGCTTCTTGCATTTTCTGTTGCCATGAGTTTCCTGTAGAACTGCCTGTTCAGTGATCTTTACCTGTTACCTAGTTTCAGTCACGGTAGGTTTGCGCTGTGGGCAGGCCCATGAACATGAGCTTAACAGTAAAATCTTAAAACCATCGTACACTGTCTGATGATGATGGCCTTGATGATTATGATAAAAGTCTTCATATCCAAAGCTATCTACCAAAATATTTGAATAGTTGCTCTCAGTGCTGTTGATGACTACTAACATGTTCTTTTAACCACTTCTTCTTTCTTCCGTTTCCATTGTAAAGTTTTGCGTTGCGAGTGAGTGTATGTAGGCCACTCACTCAGTCTCCACATTACAACTGAGGGGTTCGGGGGGCAGGAGAGCATATTTGTTTCTTTGTTCATCCATACAGGGTGGTTTAATTTATGTAAACTAATGTCTTTTGAATGTGACAGTGATTTATGATTCCTTAACCCGCAGCTGTGGCTATAGCATAAGGCCCCATGTGTTCATGTGGTCCCTAATAGCAAAAAAAGCATTCAAGGAAGACCGAAAAGGAGCGTTCAATCAGATGTCAAATTGAAAGCCATCAATACATGTATAGCCGCGCAGGTTTTTCTAGTTTCTCAGAGTTGTCAGCATTTCTCACATTTCTCTCATTACCTGAAGCATGAAGACATTTTGCTTGATATTATTATTGCTCTTTCCCTCTGAGCATGCATGCCAGTGCATAGAACGCCCTTTTCCAAGATGCTTCTACTTTCTTTCCTGCTAGTCATGTAGTTAGGTTTCCCCTCAAAAGTTATTAGTGTTGTTGAAATCGCTATGGTCGTCAAATCCACAGAAGACATTGGGAACATTAAATTACAGAGCTGCTGTTCCGCCGAGAGGCCAGCTCGGCTTTACTGGAGGAGTACTCCAGGGCAAGTCAGAATTGTGTGCAGGGCTGGGCCCAATGTTCTCGTAATACCAGCTAGGCCTGTTGAAAAATCTTAACGCAAAAGATGTTCTGCTCGTTATACCGGACTGGTATTATTGCTGTTTAGCATCAGTGTAATTTGTGGCTCCTCTTTAAAATGACCATAGCTCAGTTCTCCATCAGAAGAATGATGGAAATGCTAGATATTAACTCGAATTTAGAAAGTTTCAAATCTGCTAGTTGTTCATAGCACTGCTATGGGAATATTGTACCTAAAAGTGGTCATTAGGACTAGACTGTGTTTTTTGTTTTTAGATTTTGGCAGTTTAACGGTATATTAGTATTTTTAATGTGTGTGTGTGTGTGTGTGTGTGTGTGTGTTTTTTTTTATTTATTTATATATTTTTATTAAGCTAGAGTCCTATTAGAAACCAAAAAAATCTTATAGAACTTCTAACGTCTGTAGTTCGTTAGATTCGCAAGTAATCGCAAGTTCACCAGCAGAAGCAAACGAGTTTACTTTTATATAAAGCAGATAAAAACAGCCTGGGGGTGCTTTAGTAGTGTTTGTATGCTAGCCTACTGTCGCTGCAACACAGTGCTAAGTTTGAGCTGTTTGTGATGGGTCTAAATTACGTACTCAATTTTGTTATCCACGTTTTTGTTGCATTAACGGTTGCAGCGGTATATTAAAAAAGTGAGCCCTAGCATGAATTTTAAACTAGAATTGCCCTATCATCACTTTCTCTGTGCTGAGAAGTAGCTCTAAAGTAGCTCTCCTACTCCTGTAATGCTTTGTGGCCGTAAGCCTCAGGCTTCCCCATGGTAATGTTACCCGCCTGAGACCTTGTTGTCAGGGCCCATCTGTGTAGTCAGGGCTGGTGCAGCCAGAAAAGCCCCCAACGGTTTCCTGACCGCTCAGGCCCTCTGGTACAGCCTGATTGTCCTCTTTTGTTCTCAGGGTTTATTGACATGCGTCTTGGACTGCCTCGGAGGTTTGGAGGTCCACAGCCGTAGGGGGAGTGTCCTTTCATTGGAATTGTATGCTGTCAGGCCACGGATGTTTGCTCAAGGGATTGTTTGTGCCATGTCATTAGCAAACTCCACCGTGGCATATCGGCTTGACTGAGTCTTAAACCTAGCCGTGCACTCTCAGATCAATGTGGAATTTCTTGTTTGACCTAGAGTTCTGAAAAAAAGGCCTAACATTTACAAAAGGTTCACATATTACATCTGATTGCTGGAGTTCGAGCATTCTTGTTAAAGAAGACTCCATGTCCATGTTTTCATATTGGGAGATCATCTGCATCCCAGCTCTATTCCAGATGTTCTACACAAGTCACTCTGTGCCACGTCAGGCAGTCGTATGCAATGTTTATTGCGAGAGGAGAAAACCACCTAAATGTTATGTAGTTCAGACTGTATTATTATAGGCAAGTTGTATTTTTCCGTTCCTGCCTTTAGTGCTTAACTAAAAACTCTTAAGGTTTGTGGCCTGTACTCGATTATGCTCCAGTTTTAAACATCATGGGTTCAAGTTTTAAACACACGTGTCCTTATCTCAAGGCTGTCAGAATTTCACTGTAGACCAGGATGAGTAGCTTTACCGGATGTGTCTGATTCAGAGCTGCAGTACATATAGACATAAGGAATGTGCGCTAGGGACCTTGTGTACCTATTGCACTTCAGCCAAGGCAGGGTTTTATCACTGTCATTTTCAGCCATTACACTCATTGGATCTGCTTGTCGCTGTTTAGCCCCCCCCCCCCCCCCCCCCCCCTTTTTTTTTTTAAATCAGCAAAAGCCCATTCTAGATTGTATGGCTCTTTGGCGTTATCTTGAATTGCTTTCTGTGACGCACAGCATCCCTAAATGACTCTCTTCATTGTTGTAGGCTTTTGGACTATTCAGCTAGTTAATCTTTAAGAGTGAAAGGTTACTAGGAAGCAATGTTTATGGTCACACTGGGTGTTACAGTAAGCCTCTAAAATCAGAAGTCAACAAAAGGTTATTCATCTTGTTGAATGGTCGGCATTTAAAAGTGGGACTGCTCTCCGCGGAAGAGCCTTGTGCTTTAGACTGCAGGAACCTGTGCTTTGTTGGCATGCTTAGTTGTATGGTAAGAGACATGAGAGGCTTGAAGAATGCAGTTCTGCAGTTTAGCCTGTGAAATGTGAAGGGGAATCAGTTGGTAATTTGTATGAGTGGTGGTATGACTTGTTTGTTGTAATCAGGAAAACTTGGTTACATAGCTGTTTGAAAAGGTTTCATTGGTTGACTGTGAAGTAAAGTAGGTTGCCAAGCAAGGTTTCCATGGTCCTGCACATATCGGATGCCATTTCAGTTGGCAGGACCATCCTGCCAGGCTTCTCCAGTAGGCATTAGCCTGCTCTCCCGCATGCACTCATAATGTTTCCCACGTGCAGATAATGTGTGCTGTCTTTAGCCTATCACTGGAGGTTCCAGTATTTGTCCATTGACATTGATGAACCTCTTACTGTCCAATAGGACCAGTGAATAGGTTGGACATTTGTTAAGAAAACCGTTGGTATTGATTGCTGTATGAGTATTGACTATATCAGTATGGGCTGTATTTTGAGAGTGGGAGGATGTTGGCATAGTCTTATCCAGCTCATGTTATCTATCTATCTATCTATATATATATATATATATATATATATATATATATATATATATATATATATATATATATATATATATATATATATATATAAGTGGATGATGTATCAGAAAAAGTTTGTCAGAAAAATGTTTATGTTTAATGACTATTTTATTGAATTTTCATTTTCTAAACCTGGATAACAATAGCTAGTATAGCCTATCTAGTGAACATCTTCCTTAACATCCTTAACAATGTACCAATGGCAGTTAAAGCAATTGTGTGTCAGTCAAGCAAAGTGTATGGATATTGAAATATGGAGATTGAAAAAAAGAATCCTGCACCTAATACTTGGCGTTACACATAGGGCCCTGCCCATTACCTTACCACCCATATTTTAATTACCCACTACATTGCAAGCTATTCACAGGGGATATCAGGTAGGAACCTCCCTTAGTCAGTGTTTCACTGAATTAGGCCCACGACACCTCGAGGGAGGTTCACCAGTGAGGTTTCCTTCCAAGCTTAATTCATTGAACTGTCCCAGTTCACTTCACTTATCTGTAAGTATACTATAACTGTAGAACCACATTGGCCTCCTTGGTGACTAAGACCATACCTAGCCGCACTAGCACTGCTGATGCATGCTCTGTGCCGCCAGTTCCATGTGGCCTCTACACACTGCAACAACCACCATATAACACTATACACACCCGCACTACATCACCACCCTGTAAGGCCGTACCTAGCCACACTAGCACTGCTGATGCATGCTCAGTGCCGCCAGTTCCATGTCGCCTCTACACACTGCAACAACCACCATATAACACTATACACACCCGCACTACATCACCACCCTGTAAGGCCGTAGCTAGCAAATACTAGCGGAAACATCACATTTTCAAGTTACATTACAAGTTTGCGTTAAAGCATAAAATCACCATTTTATTTAATCCTTCTACTGTATTGAAATGTAATGATTTCAAATTCGAATACTGACATCTCAAAAATTGCCAGTTGTAAAGGTAATCATACAAATAATACAAAATATACAATCTCAAATTTTAATAGCTATATAAGATGTTTTTTTTATTTATTTTTTTAAACATTTTAATTTTAACAAGTAGACATCGCAGCGCTTTTTATACATAGTCCCTGATTTCAAGGCACCATTAAATTTAGGGCTTCACAGGACCCTGTCTTTTGGTCATCTTTAGTGTCTGCTTGAGGAACAGAGATAAATCTTCTGGACCATAAGCTTTCCAAACTCAACTGACTGCTTGAAACATTATTAAGATCAAAAACTGCGCAACTGTGCTAATCTGTGCAACCAAGGAAGACCTCCGCTGCTGATGATGGAAGAATTCTCATTATAATGAAGAAAAATCTATACACCTATCAGAAACTCTCCTCTGGAGGCAGTAGTGGATTGGTCAACGACTGCTGTCAGCAGAAGATTTCATGAAGAGAAATACAGGAGCTACACTAGTGGTCATTGACAAATCCACACTGCCTATTGAAGTGTGTATCTGATCAGTCAGACAGATGTATGGGTCTTTTTCTTCGTTATGATGAGAATACTTTACTTTTCTCACCTGCTTTGGAGGCTAAACAGTTACTGTAAGGTCACTGAGCTCACCAGGGGTCGGAATTACGAAAGCTTTTCTAAGAACAAACTTAACGAAAGATCTTAAGCTAAATATTAAGACGTTCATAAGAATGTTGTTCAATGCAGTTCTCCAAAAAGATCCAAGTTGTCAGATATTATTGTGAGAAAGTTGTAATTATTTTCTTGAGATACTCGTCGTTCTTTTCTTGTTTGGGCCTTTTGAAACGTAGTTTTTATGATGCTAAAATTGTTTTTTTTCTGCAGCCTGATCTTCTGATATTTTTACGGTGTAAGATCTTTTTTATTTATATATTTTTTGGGGGGGGCAACCATTTGTTCTTGAAATTTTTGTTAAGTTGATTCTTAGAAGTTAGTAGGTATTTCTTTCATAGGAAATCTGATCAGTTCTCTTTTTCTTAAGCCTTTGGTTTCGCTGATGGTTTTTACTGATTTTACTTTTGTAAATCAAGAGATTACCAAAAGTCTAGAATAAAAGCTTGGTGCATTTTCTATGTTGTAAAATGTCATTGCAATCTGAGCAATTTGGGAAAACCCAGGAATCCAAGAAATCATTAATACTTTTGGATGTGATTCTAATTGTCTATGTAAGTATACAGGCATTTGCTGAAGTAGGTAGTCATGTTTTTTTGTCATAATTAAAAAAAAATGTATAAACAGTAGTGTTATTATTGTTAGTGTAATAATAGTAATTATTCACTTATTATTATTATAATAATAATAATAATAATATGCACATAATTTGTCTTTTTTATTATTAAACTGGTGGCAGCTTCTGTACTGTCACCAGTTTGTGGCGATTAGCCACAGTTATGACTTTCATTTACTTTCACATGTTTTTACTTGAGTCATTATTTTACAGAAGACACAACACTGTTATTTAAGTGGATATGGGCTTGTTTACCTACCGCTAAATATTATTTATGAGGTGGGTGCTCAAAGATCATTAGGACATCCATTGGTTCAAATTTCAAATGTTATGTACAGGTTGTCCCATTTTTTGACCTGCTCCAGACCATTTATTTAAATTGCAGTGTCCGAAGCCTGTACTGCAGCACATCGGTGTGAGCAGAGGACTGCTCTGCCGTTGACTTGCTAAATTAACACCACCATTTTTTCCATCAACCCCCTGCTGTCTGATTTTGGTTTGCTTGACCTTAGCCAGCTCAGCTTTTTTTCCCCTCTCCTTGTTTTGTCTGGCTTTGTCTGAGTCTAGCTGTGTTGTGGTTATGATGGGCTTGGCAAGAACTATGATGGAGTGATGTCATGGAGATAGCTGAAGGGAGAATGAAGCCTTAGATTGCCCCAGTCCCTCCTCTCTCTGACTGTCAGCTGCGGCCTCTTCTTCCCTTCTGTGTGTGTGTGTGTGTGTGTGTGTGTGTGTGTGTGTGTGTGTGTGTGTGTGTGTGTGTGTGTGTGTGTGTGTGTGTGTGTGGTTTGGGGGGGGGTGCTCGGACAAAAGGAAGCAAACCAGCCAAATGGTGTGGTTGCATATTAGCTTAATGTCTCGTCTCTTTGCATTTGGAGCAGCATCGTGCAACAGCCTTGTTAGCCTCTTTTAATGAGGTTATGTGGCTAACTAGATTGATCCACTGTCCATAATGCTGATGTTTAACACACCAAATTGAGAAAGTCTACGCTTATTAGAATAACTACTTTGGTTGGCAGTATGTTTTTTTTTTTTTTAAGACAAACTACCTTTGTATAATTACATGCATGAACAGTTGTCATTGTCAGATGAATACCTTGTTTACCAGATTGATAGTAGTAGCTGGTATCTCAAAACTGATACAGTATCAAGGCACTGGAGTTAATGTAGGCTACAGTCCAGCAAGACAAACTAAAATGAGTCAAAATATCACATATCTATCATATAGATGTACTTTATATGTTGTAAAATTGTTATACATAATTCAGATCATAGGTTTTATTCCCAACACTTTGCTCTTCTATTTCACAGATGAAGCTGCAGAGTGATGTCACAGCCCAAATGTCTGAAATTCACAGGCTAAAAGGTGAGAACTGGGCACCAGAGGGTGCTGTTTACTTCTTTAACTGTGCTACACTGATTTCAGTCATGGTAATGGATCACTGCTTTTTATGTAGTTTATCATTATTAATATTTGTATTACTTTTATTTACATTTACAATGTTTAGCATATGCTCTTATACAGGCCGACTTAAAAAAGACCTAGTCAATGACTCTGCTGGTGTCGATAGACCCTTTGAGCTATGACACAGCCAGAAATCAGTAGAAATGACCCTAATGCGACAATGTGCAAGCAAAACACCATTTCTAGAACTCTGACTGCAGAAATGATTAAACTAGACTAAATTATTAGCATATAATATTGGGCATAATAATAATATTATGATTGTTGTATAAACAAACCCACGCATAACCCAAAAGTTTGTGTGCACTGGAATATCACTGTGTGTATGTGTGTCTGTATACAGAGCAGGTGAAGGAGTTGAGGCAGGAAATTATCAGGCAGGAGGACCAGCTCAGGGAGGTAAAGAAGAACAGCACCAATCTGGAGAGAAAGCTGGAGTATGAGAGGTGAGTCTAAAAGAGCTCATTACAGCCAGTTGGAATTAGAGTATAATGCATAATTTCTCATTAATTCATTGCGCCTTCACTTGCTCTGAGCTACAGTGTTAATTGTTTTACCCAGTTGCCCACAGATAATTACAGGGAACGAAACACATAAACAAGACCAAGTTTGTTCATTTTCTGTTCAGAGCTTATGCATGGTGGTCCTAAGACATGGTTCCTCATGCTGTTTTGTCTTAATACATAATAGAGTTTATTGTAATTGGTTGTAACTGATTTCAAATAGTTCTTAATCTAGGAGCTGTCCAGGTACTGTACATGTGTTTGTCATGTCTTTCTACTTTGAGTGTACCTGCTTATCTTGTTGTGCATGTGTTGTAGCCTGCAGTGCGGACGACAGATAGCACAGCTTAAAGATGAGTATGAGGAGAGCAAGAAGACGATGGAGGAGGAGGCTGTCAAACTGAGACAGGTAAAAGCCCCTGGTTCATTTTAGGGTATGTGGTGCTTTGGTTCCAATTCAGTGTCAGAGCCGTGAACTTGACATAACAATATGGAGACAGTTAATGCTGATAACGTACAGCAGGACACAGTGGTGCTTGTGCTAGCTAGTATAATGGTAGGGGAGTAACAGTGTGTGTGTACTCGTACCGAACCGTCAGGGTATGGATGTCCCAGTTCGGTGCACTTACGGAGAATACACGGTAGGAATACCCTATACGTCAGTTAGTCGTGACATTAGTACCACCTGCCTAATAGTGTGTAGGTCCCCCTTGTGCTGCCACAACAGATCTTAAGTATTCGAGGAATGGACTCCACAGGACTACTGAAGGCATTCTGTGGTGTCTGGCACCAAGACGTTAGCAGCAAATCCTTGTAAGCCCTGTCAGTTGTGAGGTGAGGTCTCCATGGATGGCATCAGTAAGCCTTAGGTGACTTAGGTGACCATGACCATGACAAGTTCACAATTTGTCTTTTCTTTGACCATGTTTGGCACCACTACATACCGCTGACCACAACATACCGGGAACACCCCACAGGATCTGTCTAGAAATGACAATTTGGTTGTCAAAGTGGCTCATTTTTACTGCTTTAATCACATCACCTACAAGAACTGACTGTTCACTTGCTGCCTAATATGTAGATCCCACCTTTTGAATAGATGCGCAACCTTGACCTCCTGCTGCTAGACCTGTCAAAAATGGCCCCCTCTATCTGAAATGACTGGTTATTTCTTGATAACCAGTGAAACTAATGACATTTAACAGCAATGTTTCATTTGAGGTAACCCAGTGCTGTTGCTGATTGCAAAGATCAGAACTTTAGGAGTTTAAAGTTGAAGTGTATCCATGTAAACATGCTGAATCGATCTAAATACCATACAAATTAGAGACGTATTTAATTATTTTTATATTAATTTACTGTTGTGTACAAGAGCAGTATACTGAGTAAAGTGGATGCTGATGGGGCATGTCTTTAAAAGGTTTATGAAACTTCTCTCTTAAGCTGTTAGCAAGCAAGCAAGCAACATTTCATGCTAAGCTGACTCAGATTGGTGTCTAAAATGAAAAAAGAAAATATGAATAAATGAAAAGAAGAATTTGCCTTATGCATTTGAAGGTTTTGTTGCTCTTTACTCTTTAATATGGTGTTAAAGCTCTGGGCTCACCCCTACAGTCGGGGAGTGTTATTCACACTTTGAGCCACCCCTCAAGTAGGCCACACTCTACGCAGAATTTATAGACGAGCTGAGAGATCCAAGAAGCATATAGGTTGACTTGCAGTGACTCTGCTTTAAAGGAGTTCCCCAACATTTATCTCTGCCTGCATCATTATTATTAATTAATTGATAATACATTGATAATGCTGGATGTCTAGGTATTCTTTCTGTAGTTAAAGAATTAACTAGTTATCTGAGGTCATTTATATCTAAGTGTCTTGAAAGGTTTCTTAATTCACGCAAATGTAAGCTGCCTTTCAGTCTTGCAGTCTTACAGTCTTGCTGCCCGGCCAGTAGGTGTAAAGCAAGGATAAGATTCCACAGACTCAAATCTGTTGTTTTGACTAATCTCTATGAAAAACATCTGCCCCTCTCTCTCTCTCTCACTCTCGATCTCCCCCTCACTGCCCCTTTATATTTTGTCTCATTTTCATGTCTTGTTCTGCAGAGCATGTTGGACACTCATAAGGCTGGTGCAGTGGCTGGAAAGGCTGAGGGAGGTACAGAGGTAGAGGCAGCAGGAGAGCGCCACACAGAGGCTACACAGCAGCATGACAACGCAGATTTAAAAGGTAGTGCGTAGTTGCAGTGCAGCTACACTGTATTTATGATAGCAGCAGGGCAGGAAGACGTGTCTCTACTCTTGGGACTGGAAAATTGCTAGTCCCAGACTGTAGCTGAGGGCTGCAGCTTGACATGAGACACAAGTACACGTTCTATTAATGCTGAACCTGCTGCAACTGGTTTTCTCCACATCTGTGCCAGTGGCTTTGCAAAGAGCAGCAAATGTTAATACAAATAGAACTTATATACTTTGTGAATATTAATCTGTGTCTCCTTAACACCTTTACCTGTCACAGAGGAGATGGTCAAGCCAGGAAGTGATGCTGGTATGCCTGGCATTGAGGACAGTGAAGTGGGAAAGATAGATGATGTACACTTTGGTAAGTAGGTCTGAAATGTTAAAGCACAGGCTAGGACTAAATTAAATCTAGAAGGGCTCTTTACTGAGGCACAGTAATTGTCTAAGTGTAGACTTAGTCCATGTGCACAGAAGAGGTACCACTTGTTCTTTTCTGTTTCAAGTTTTGAAATCTTAAGTATCGGCTGATACATATAAGACTTTTCTTGAAAATGAGCCGTTTTTAATTGAAACACTGAAGATGAGCATGTAAAAGTAGGCCCTGGATTTTATTTGAACCATAAAATAGCTATTATCATGGTCATTTTAATAATAGCTCTTATTTACACAGACAGTAATCTTATGTGATTTTCTAGCACTATCCCATCTATTATACCAGCACACCCCTCCTAAGCTGAAGACAGTGTTTTGGAGTAGGGACATTTCAAAATAGGGTCTGGGAACCACTGTACTATGCGAACTAAACAGAATGACTTTGTCATATATAGTTATTTGAACTTGAATGTAGGACCTTACTCTTAAATCCGTTGCAGTTCTCACGTTTATCTGTTTTGGTGAAAACCTGCAGATGCTTCTCTAATTTACTGCAGTACAGCCAGTGATCTGTCCGCCCCAGCTCTGCTCCTCCCAGTGAGAGATCTTACCCGCCCGCTTCAACCCACAACCTGCTGGATGTTTGCTCCATATGACCGCAGTGCAGCAAATTAAATTCTGTCCACTAGTTGTTGCATGGGTCACCTGCCTTGTGCAGACCTCGACTTGCAGCATTCTCACAAACGTGCTTAATACATAACCTTTTTTGGTAGTAATACAAAGCAAATCAGGACTAAAATGTAACACTGTATTATTGTCTTGCTTGGTCCAGCTGCTTGAGTTCTGTTGTAATGTTCTTGTAGCTCTGAAAAAGCCAGCCATCACACAGAAGCACATGCAGCCAGCGGAGGCAGCACTCCTGCTGAAGGACGAAAGAGCTGGAGCCGGAGCTGGAGCCGGAGCAGGAGCTGGAGCTGAACCATTAGCTGGTGACAATGCAGTTCACAGTCTCCCACTAGACCGCCCAGACCTTCCTCAAGATGGAGGCGCAGGACATGGTATCGGGAACCACGTGGCCCCCGTCCAGCAGCAAGTACCCCAGCCAGTGGTGGACAAACCTGTGCTGTTTGATGAGGATAACAAGGCAGCTGTTCAAGCAGATGAGTTTGGGGAGCAACGCCGGCAACTGAGAGGTGAGGAGCCAAGGATGTATATTTCTCACTGACCTACTATACTAAATTGTTAAATGTGCAGAAAATATTTTAAACATTGTTTAAAAAAAAAAATGAAGAGGAGTAAAAGAAGAGGAGTCCAGAATTCCAAGTTATGGGTGCTGATAATTTATCCAGTCCATTACTGAGTTTATACCCTGGATTTGTCCCTGTCCAGGTCCTGATGGCCAGAGGGGCCAGGGAGCAGCACTACCTCCTCCTCCAAACCCTGCACAGGTCCTGCCTAACCCCATCGAGCCCCACCTTAACCGAGACCCTGCAGCCGCTGTACCTCTCCGACACCGACAGAGTAAGTACTGGTCAGAAGGGAAGGGTGTACATTAGAGCGTGTGTGTGTGTGTGTTCACTGCTTAAGACTCTGTGGGTATGTTTCCAGCGCAAAGCCTTTTACTAAGTAGAGAGGGTCCTTATCAGGTGTTTGTCTATAAGTGCTGATCTAGAATCAGCCCCATCTTTTCCATACACTGATGATGACTGCAGAAACATAAGAGGCAAAAGCTGATTTTAAGGCAGTACTGCAACATTAGGACTCCCCTCTTTGCGCATGCGTGACTGTGTTAATGGGTTTCGTAGTTGTGCTGCCTGGCTTCAGCTCCGCTCGCCCCATTGCAGCCCCTTCGCCCCACCCATTCTCTCTTCATTCCTCTTCCTTCCATTCCTCATCATCCTCTGTCTTTACTCTTCCTCTGCCAGTCTCATCATTAATTCTCCATTACCTTTTCTTCTGGTAATGAGTTATTCCTCCTCTTAAAGTAATAGCTTAAAAAAAATCCTCATGTGCCAAATGCACACAGTCGGCCATGATTGGTGCCTGAAGAATGCTTCTTTAGTACTGCACAGGAGCTGAGAGACTACAGCTGTCCATATTAATTACATCACTGATGATGTAATCTGCCAATTACTATTCCAGTAATTCAAGTAATCAGAGGTTTTAGAAAAAGGGACCAAAAAAAAGCCACATACATTCACATGTAGTAGTCAAGTGCATCTTTAAAGCCGACGTATGTTTCTGCATTGCGTCAACGCATGGTCTATGGCGTAGCCTACGTAAGTGTTTATACTTGTGCGTAGATACGGATGCGTCGCTGTGCAGCCAAAATACTAGTCTGGAAAGATTCTTAATGCCACTTTGTTACAAACGAGTGGGTTATTTTAGAGTTGGAGCAAAATAGCTGTTTGCTTTTGCTAAAATGTCTGCAACAAAAAAAAAAAGATGATATCTGAGGTAGAGGAGAGTCCGTATGGTCATTGAACTGAGGCAAAGGGAAGGTGAAATTTCTTTTCTTTTCTTTTTGTGCTTGTCCAGCCACTGAGAGACATGGATAAAGAAATGATTTGGTTTGCATATGCAACCATTTATCTCACATCAGTGTGTGCACAATCCATGATCCGTGTTCATCCAACTGAATTTAAAAGTAGCGACGAAGGAGGAAATTCAATTCTACCAAGTGGACCAATCACAGGTGTTGCGGTCTATGTCACTATGATGTGTGGGAGATGCGCGTCAGGCTACGGCGTAGGGTATCTGGATACGCATGGGCTACGTCTGAGGTTTACACAGAGGCATAAATTGCCATTCAGTCAATCAGACTAATGAGTCTTTGAGGGACGGGTGTGTTTACACTTACATTTTTATGTGACTTGGCCTAATATGTAGATATAATCCTGGTTCTCAATACGCATGAGGTGACCAGGTGTGAACAGGGTCTTTGTCTCTGTTAAACAAGGTTTAGATACTCACTTAATCCATGTTCGAATGCTCAAGATACCTTTCAAGTGTAAACACTTTACACTTCACTGTTCAGCTGTAATCAGCTACACTGTCACCACTGCCAGTGTGTTTGTATGTACTGGAGC
This sequence comes from Salminus brasiliensis, assembly GCF_030463535.1. NCBI lineage: Eukaryota > Metazoa > Chordata > Actinopteri > Characiformes > Bryconidae > Salminus > Salminus brasiliensis. The sequence continues at coordinate 12,733,620 of NC_132902.1, read as the reverse complement.
AGAATGATTTTATTTTATTGATCTATGAAGTTGATTCATTTCCTTCAATGAAAAACAATACATTTCACACAAGATTGACACCACAAACATCATGAAGGAAAAATGTGACCTACAAGTTCTGCAAGGATCCACCTGCATCAGTCTCCATTGGCCAAGACATGTTTATGATCTAAAATCTTCGATATCATAACCCAGCATCGGTACGGTGTGCAGCGTCTGTTCCCATGGCGATGTATTTCCATGAAAAGCGATCCACTGCTGAGAACTTGGATCAAATTAAGTCGGCCAGTGACCCGATTAGTAACATAACCAATTCTGTGCCAGTCACGTTTACACTTATGCACCGCACGAGGGCCCCAGCGGCACAAACACGGCCACACACACACCATGGCTGTGACCAAGACGGCTACCTATAGACCTTTCGTACAGTCACTGTGTCGTCCACCTGCACCATTTAACAGCTCACTTGCCAGCCTTCCGCATTCCTCAAGAATCTTCATTGTGCTTCAGCACAGGCAACAGGAGGGCTGTTAACCTATCTGGATAAAAGGCAGAAGAGCGCCAAAACATTTGAGTGAGCCAGAGCGTGCTTTTTACCCGTAATATCTGGGAGGTTTAATTCTTTCGCTACAGGCGTATAAACATTAGCAGCATTAGCAAGTTCAGAGTTTTTAATCAGGCATCTGGGTAAACCTGTCCCACCGTTCAGCCCTAGTTTCCAGTTCAGTTATATTCAGCCCTTCAGTTCAGTTATATAACAGCCCTTCAGTTATATTCGGGTTAACAGATGTTTCTATATACTGTTGTTTATTCAATAAAATTTTAATTTATTTATATGGCGCTTTTCACAAGTGTTGTCACAAAGCGGATTTAGAGATCCGGGTCCGAGCCTTTTTTGAGCAAGCCAAGAGCAACTTTGGGAGGAACTAACCCTGAGAGAAACCAAGACCTTAAAAGGGGAACCCTTCCTTCTCAGGTTATGGTTTTTAGAAAGAAAGAGAATCGGAATTGGTCAAAATCGGAATCAGTCAGTACAGTTATATAAAAATCGGAAGTTGTAATCGGCCAAGAAAATTGCAGTTGGTGCATCTCTAATTCTCAATTAATCACTGCTGGTCACTGACAAGGGAAAGGAGTAAGAAAACCTGAGTAATTGAGTGATATGGAATTGAACAGCCTGTTTGAAGTCAGTGTAGATATCTATAGGCACCTAAAATAGACTAGAACTAGCTAAATGACTTAGCTAAGTCATGCTAGTCAAGCTGCTCTGTACTCTGACGGAAGCAAGGGTGAGTCTGTGAGCAGATAGCGCCATTTCTCGTGCAGGAAAAGGGTGTAGTGTGAGCAATGACCAGTGCATTAGTGATGGCACGTTGAAATTGGTTTCAAAGCCGAAATCTCCAACTCCATAAAATGGTCTGAAACATTGATCACAATTATATCTGGGACAATACATCGTCCAAAAACGGAAAAAAGGAAGTCATCCTAACCGGCCTACTCTCACTTCCAGTTCTATAACACTTTCTCATATTGCTCACACCTGTGACCCTTACTGACCTCTCTGTTCCTAACCTTTTCCCCCCCTCATAGACTGACCTCTCTTGCACTTTTTTTTTCTTTTTTTTTCCTGTCCTTCTCCTTGTGTCTGTCTGTCTCTTCCCCCTTTCTCCTCTCTTTTCTCCCCTCTTCCTTTTCCCTGATGGGGCCCTGCTCTGCCTCTGCAGACCGTTTCTTTGATGAGAACGAATCCCCTGTAGATCCGCAGCACGGCTCCAAGCTGGCGGACTACAACGGGGACGACGGCAACGTGGGCGAGTACGAGGCCGACAAGCAGGCTGAACTGGCCTACAATGAGGAGGAGGACGGCGACGGCGGGGAGGAAGACGCCCAAGGTGAGCCCGGGGGACGTCCCCCGCCTCGCTCTTCCATCCTCTCTCCTCCACCCTCCTCCTCCCCTCCCTACCGCCGCCGCCAATGCTGCTGCCGCCACCATGCTTGGCCAGATTAGCTTGCACACGCTTGCAGTAGAGGTGTAAAATGCGTCACTGTATTCTGAGGCGTCCATCTGAACCTAGAGTGGTATTTGTTTGTACGATTCATGTATAACAGTGTGTTTTTGGTGACGTGAGTGAATAGGCTCGTGAGCATGCTTCATTCTACTGTGTGCTGCGCTAGTTTCTGCTTTGCTTTTTGAGCACCAGTCAGTGTGTTCGTCATCTGTCACACAGATAGGCAGTTTTCACACCCAAGTTAGCACAAGTGAAAGCAGAGGATATACCCAGGTCCTCCAGACATTCTGGAGGTTTCTCCCAAGTGTACTTGGGAGATATTTCATGCTAATGGGGTGAACGAGTAAGTAATCATTCAGAATGTTTATTTGTTTGTGTATTTCTCAGATTTCTATTCAGCAGTTACACAGTTTTGGTATTTTTATTCTTATCCGTGTTTCTTTTTTGTTTAATTTTGGTTAGCTGATTACACTGTGATTCTGCAGTTTCCTAGAGTGACTATAAATCCATGTGAGATTTAATGGGCCCAAAAATAGCCTGATTTATTCATTTTTATTATTTGTTCATTAATCTCTCTATTTACCTAACAAGGGAGTAGCTGGATATTAGCTAGGAACCAAATTTAACCATAACTGAGAACAGAAGTTATGAAAGGAGGAAACACCAATGTTTTGGAAAGTCCCACTCCTTAATAAAAAGTGCAGATCAACTTGTTATTAAACTCACGGCTCAGTAGAAATAAGATCAACACGCAGTCCGATTTTAAAAAATGATACGTTTTAACAAACACACAAGTATTAATAATGTCTTTCACACAGAGTCCGAAACTAATGGACTGTGGCGCTGTGTAAATGTATACATTGGAGCCATCTTTGTTTTCTGGGTTTTACGGATGGGTTAAAATCAAATGTTTGCTACGAACCAACGAATGATTTTGTTGGTTTGTAGCAGAACACAAAAGCTTATATGGCGAGCTAATGCTGACTATATATGTGGAGGGTAAAGAAAATATGGTGTGGAGCAGAGCTGCAAGGCTGGGTGCATCCCAATCTGTTCATGGCTGTGGAACTGTGGAAGCTCTGATGGGCAAAAATGCAGCTGACTTGGTTTGAAGGTTCCTTTTATTTATTTATTTAATTATTTATTTATTTAATTATTTATTTATTTTCTTTCTTGGTGTGAATAGCCCTTAAGTACACACAAACTCTGCCCTTTCAAAATGTTGTTCCCTCCCTGGTTCCTCTGCAGTTCTATCTGTTGCCTATTTTAAATGGATGTAAGAGAAAGACCTTAACATCCTCTTTGGCTCAGAACCTATTAACCAAACTAAGCATGGTCTCTTTTCCACCGCAGGGTCAAAAGGTCACTAAGGCTGCAGCGTACTGTTTCGATGCAGCCCGGTTACAGTTCCTTATTTCATATGCTGTGATGCTAAATCAGGATCAGGAAGTGCACTGCATCTCGGAAGTAATTATGCAACCGTTACATTGTTTAGTCTTGCACTACAGCTACAAGGCTAACATAACACTAGCTAACTTACTGAAGCCAATATTCATCTGTTAGCTTTGTGTAATCTGTAATGCACACTCGTCTGAAACCAAGGTAAGGAGGCAATTTTCAGATGGAGAACACCAAGTAATGTTGGAAACCACTTAAACAAGTCTGTTTGAAACTAACTCTGTGAGGTTTGACGCAAGTGTGTGACGATTTTTGCACAGTTAGCACAAGGCATTTAGTGCTTGGTAACTGGGAACTATAGAGGGATGCATGGGGTCACATTCCCGCAGGAACACACCTCCTTTAGTTGGAATAAATGTTGCAACACGACTGTGTTTATTAGGGAAACAACTAAACCAGGAACGAAACGAGCGATTGTCAGTTGGACTCAACAGTGTTCCAACCAAATTACCAAAGAACCGATGTGAGAGCACAAGGTCGAGTAAATGGTCTTAGGAGTGTCTTCGACTGTTTTTTTTAGGCACATTTAGTAAACTGGTTCATCCAGGTTTGCTTGCTTTCCCTTTTAAATGTTCTCTCCTGTTTTCAGTGCGCAGCTTCACCAATCAGTGTGCTCCCACACATTTGTGGTGCCTGGATTCCAGTCTGGCTTTCCTCAGCCTGTAAAATCAGAGCTCTGAATTCTGCTGAATCTGTTTCTGCAGTCAGTCGCACAACAGCTTTTTGTGTTTTAGCGACATTCACACTGACATTGCCACTCAGGTGTTGGTGTTGGACTCAAAGACTTATACAGCCAGTAAATCAAGAATGTTTTCCAGCACAGCTGTTACACATCAGCTGTTCTGTATTAGAAATTGGCTTTTAACTGTTTGCCCCGAGAAGGTAACTCAAGCATGCTAAACTCTCATTAGTATATTGGGAAGTATATTTTAGTGCATGGTAGCATAATAATCAAAGCACTTGAACAACTATTCTTGTGCTTATTAGATACAGTCTTTGCCATTTGCTGTACTGTAAATATAAAGACCCTGGCTAAACAGTCCTAAACTGTGCCCTATTCACTATATAGTGCACTACTTTGGGCTTCAGGCATTTTGTTCTGGTGTCTGAAAAGCTAGATCCAAATTAACTGTAACAATCCCACAATGCATCGTAATATAGTGTTCAAACCATTTACATTTAAGGCATTTAGCAGACGCTCTTATCCAGAGCGACTTACAAAAGTGCTTTACTATTTACCCAAGAAAGACGAATAGTTTGAATAGACTAATAATTCAAAGATACCTCTAAGTTTAAACAAGTCAGTAAGGAGACCATAGTACTCTGCTATTCGGCCAAGTACTCTAGGAAGAGGAGGGTCTTCAGTCTATGTTTGAAGACAGCGAGCGACTCCCAAGGAAAGTTTGTTCCACCACTTTGGTGCCAGGACAGAAAAAGCCTGGACGCTTGTCTTCCGTGGATTGTAAGGGATGGCAGGTGAAGCCGAGCCATACTTGAAGCTCGAAGGGCTCTTTGTGCAGATCGGCTTTTGACCATTGCCGGAAATGGAAGATAAAGAACTCCTTTTTTTTATGTGAAGTGTTCTGCTGTGGCTCAGAAGTGAGCTCACGCACATGAGGTGTCCGAGGTGTCTGTTTCCTACAAGTGTGCTCCATGTAGTGTTTTTTTTTATTTTATTTATTTTTATTTATTTATTTTTTATTTGTATTGCGCTTTTAAGAATACATAACCTAAGACCCCCGGTAAGCAAGCCAAAGGCGATAAAGCCAATCAGTGAATCCCTACGTCAGTAAATCCTTCCACTCAACAGTTCTGTGGCCCCAAGTAGGGCTAAATGCGCTGAGAGAACCTGCGCTGAATCGTGTCCGAGTGGAAAAGCCACCGGAGCAGTTACCCGCCGTGCTCAGAACCGTCCGCCACAGTGAAAAAGAGGCCCATGTGTGAAAACTGCCTTAGTGCAGCATCCATCCGTCTGTGTGTGTGTGTTGTGTTGACCACCTTGTTTTTGTCAGTGCATGTGTGTGCCGTGGTGTTCTTGTGGTTGTGTACATTAAAGAGTCCCTTGTCTGGACTTCTTTCACCTCACCACTGTTGCAGCTGTTTGTTTTCTGTTGTTCAGTGTCTGTGGTCCGCACCTTGGAAAGCTACAGTGCAATCTAGTCACTCTCAGTTCTGTGTCAGAACGTACTCTTCAGATCCAGCTGACGCACTGTTACAACATTTCCTCACTTTACTTTGTATTTTCAGATGACGAAGACCGAGAGGTTCCAGGAGATCGCGCTGTGGACTATGGAAAACGACACCAAGCCATCGACATCCTGTAGCCTGGATCCTCGGAACGAATCAAGTTGAGCTTAATATGCATCGGATATTCACACGGCCAAGAGGGGACGAGGAGAGGAGCAGCATTTTTTTGAAGTAGGGTCAGATGAGTACAGCTGCAGCCATTCATTCAAAACAGATCGAAGAAAAAAAAAAGTAGAAAAAAAGTAAAGCTTGTGGATTTAGGTCTAGCTGGATGGATGGTGGTTTCCCTCATCTTTCGAAGTAAGGATATGACTTGATTCAATTGAGTGATTCAGTTGTTTTTCTTCCTCTGAATGAATTTGAAGTACGGACAAACTCAGAAATGACTGCTTGTAATGTGTAAATGTGTAAACATCTCATATGTACATTGGAAAGTCCTTTTTTTCTTTTTCTCTTATTATACAAACCGTGGGACGTGTTGGCTATGTATTTGTTCTCTTAATGAAGTAGCCTGTGCTTGGACTCTGAAGTGGAGTTTTCAAAGGAACGTATGCAGTACTGAAGAAGGCTGAACCCACACCAGAGCAAAGTCAGTCAAGGTGAAGAAGAACACTAGACGATTATTTAATTTTTTCTTTTTTTTTTCTTTGGTGGGCCGGTGTTGATCAATACTGCATTACAAAGGAAAGGGTATTTTTTAAACATTCACTATGATTTCTATGGTACGAAGAAAGACTTCATTGCACACAAGCCGTTTTTTTAAGCTGTATTCCTGTTCCTGGAAGAATCTGTCCGGACTACCCACTCTCCCTTGCGAGGAGGGCATTGTTGCATGCAAGGAGTCTCTGTTATATCAACCTGCAGAACTACAGGATCACCAGGATTCGGGGGGTGGGGGGGTAAAAAAAAAAAAAAATTAAAAAAAATAAGCAATACTGCAGCAGCCCAGCTGGCAGACTGTTTCCTGACCGCCCAGCAGGCGTAGGTGTACATATTTGTGGCGCCAGTACTACTGTCTGAGAAGAGCTGTAGAAATATCGGACCGACCTGTAGAACTTGGGCGTAGAATTTGAACTTGTTTGTGAACTTTTTCATAAGTGAGCAACCCTCGATTGAAGATTAGCATACTGAATGTACTTTAATAACAATATGATTGTTTCAAGTGTCCCAGGTTGGGTCTGGATCGTCTGAACTGTAACGAATTGTGTAAGCGTGCAGTTCTGCTCAATGGTAACTGAGGTTTTCCAAGCAGTTTGTTCTGTATTTCCAAAGAGAGGAGCTGTATTAGAAGACAAATTCCTTGCTATCACTGTGACTCAGTAGGTACTGTGCATAGTTACATCAGGATGCAGTACAGTATGCTCCAGAAATCCTCCAGATTCATTTTCCCAGCCTTCTCTACAAACATAATGAAAGGTAACTTACAATAAATTGTTTCTGTATACTCCGGTTTTGTTTGTTTTTTGTTTTTTTTTATTACTTAATATTATTTTTCCACAAAAACAAAAATTGAGGTGGTCATCTGCCAGTGCCAATACATATACATTTATAAAGTGGACCCAAGTTAACATTACAGAGCTAAACATTTATTTCTGGAAGATTACAAATACAGTAAAATGAATAAAGTGCAGTTGCAGAGCTTTATACCAATGCTCACCTTAATTCCCGGGCCCATCTTTCTATAGAGGGCAGCGGTGGCTTAGTGATTAGAGTGCTGGGTTTTGATCACAGGGTTATTAGGGTTCAATACCTATGCTGCTATTGTTGTGCCCTTAAGCAAGGCCCCTTAACCTCTCTGCTCCAGGGGTACTCCAGCATTAATGACCCTGCATACTGACCTCAATTGTTTTAAGCTGGGTTATGCAAAAGGAAGTATAATGACATTTTAGAAAATATTGAACACCTTTTAAAATTTTAGGTGGATTTTTTTTTTGTTGTTCTTTATTATTATTTTTATTTTATTTTACAAATTTCCTGCTGATGGTGCCCCTACTCATTATGCTAAGGAAAACCGGAATCATGTTTTTAGTAAATGATACAATGGGTCCTGCTTAATATCACCAGATATTGCTGCAAAAAAGACCTTTCGAACCATTAAGAGCCAGAATCCAGCACAGTTTGCTGATTTTTCTGCTCTAACACAGCAACTCAATCTGGTAATCAGAACTGATGAGTTGAATCGAGAGAAGAAGCCCATATTCACCATTTGTTTTACACAGATAGAATTTGGCCTCCACCTATAACCCATCTGTGCAGTGAACACACACACAGCGACGGCGAGCACATGTGCCCGGATCAGTGGGCAGCCATTGCTGGAGCCCCCGGTGAGCAGAGTGAAGGGTGAAGGGCCATGCTCAAGGTCCCAACAGCGGCAGCTTGCCACAACCCTGTCATCAATAGCCTGGTGCTCTAACCACTGAGCCATCACTGCCCAACTGTGCTCAGCTGTGCTTAGGCATAAGGAATAAGAAGTAATAGCTGTGGTCAGTGATGGTAGTAAAAATGCCCCAACGCTTACCAGCAAAATGTTAGTGCTTGTGAGACTAAACGCAACGACTGCTCGAGGAGGATATGGAGAGGAGGCTGAAAAAGACTAAAAGCTAAGGTGCTAGCCAAGTGCAAGGCTAAAAGCTAACCCTGGCAGACCCTACTACAATCTCTTCAGCTAGCTAACAGCACACCTGGACAACTGGACATTGAGAGGACCCAGGGAGGACAGCAACGCTAAGTTGGTAAGACTCCGGAATATTTTCAAAGGTAAAGGTGCATGTGTTTGTCACTGTACCACATTTGACCCGACTGTGGTAGTGAACACACACACCCAGAGCAGTGGGGAGCCAACTCCAGTGCCCAGGGAGCGTGAAGGGCCCAACAGTGGCAGCTTGCTGAGCCCAGGTATCAAACCCACAACCATCATCAATAAGCTGGAGCTCTAACCGCTGAGCCACCACTGCCCCATGCATGTCAGAAGTGGGCACACTAAATAGTGCACCATTGGAAGCATGTCTCTGTCCAGTCAAAAACACGAATCTCCAATATGATGAGATTACAGGAGAAGGCAAAAATGCTCTTAACTCTGAATAGACGTTAATGTTAATTAAGGGTTTGTTCCAGGTGATTTTGAGCGTTTCTATTGGTCTATTTATCCAGAATTATTTTTGCGGCTCTGTTCATTCGTGTCGTATGTAGCTACAGTAAAGAAGCACTGAGCATTTTGTTCTTCCAGCCATTTTCCAAATGGCTTTTTATGGCAGGTGTAATGGACTTCATGATTTTAGCCATGTTTTTAGTAGAGAAGGTAAACAAGCCCATTTCAAAGGAACTGCTATTTCTGAATGTCCATCCAAAGAACAAGAGGAGACCCTTCATCCACCCACAGCGTAGTTACATAATCAGGCTATTACCATTAGGACCCCTCTCTCTCCTCTCTCCCCTCTCTCCCCCCCTTTGCCCTCTCCGCTTCTCTATCCCCTCTTCCACTCTCTCCTCTCTCTCTCTCCTCTCATCTCTCTCGCTCTCTCCCTCTCTTCCTCTCCCTCCTCTCTCTCCTCTCTCTCTCCCTCTCTCTCTCCTCTCTCTCTCTCTCTCTCTCTCTCCTCTCTCTCTCTCTCTCCCTCCTCTCTCGCTCTCTCTCCCTCCTCTCCCTCTCTCTCTCCCTCCTCTCTCCTCTCTCTCCACTCTCTCTCCTCTCTCCCTCCTCTCTCTCTCCTCTCTCTCTCTCTCTCTCTCCCCACTCTCTCCTCTCCCTCTCTCTCTCCTCTCTCTCCACTCTCTCCTCTCCCTCTCCACTCTCTCCTCTCTCCTCTCTCTCTCTCCTCTCCCTCACTCTCTCCTCTCCCTCTCCCTCTCTCCTCTCTCTCCTCACTCTCTCTCCTCTCTCTCTCTCCTCTTCTCTCTCCTCTCTCTCCTCTCTCTCTCCTCTCCTCTCACTCTCTCTCCACTCTCTCCTCTCTCTCTCCCCACTCTCATCCTCTCCTCCCTCTCCACTCTCTCCTCTCTCCTCTCTCTCCTCCTCTCTCTCTCTCTCTCTCCTCTCTCTCCCTCTCCCCCTCTCTCTCTCTCCTCTCTCTCTCTCCTCTCTCTCCCTCTCCTCTCTCCTTCTCTTTCTTCCCTCTCTTCCGACTCTCTCTCTCTTCTCCCTCCCTCTCTCTCTCCTCTCCCCTCTCCTCTCCTCATCTCTCTCTCTCTCTCCTCTCTCCCTCTCTCCCTCTCCCTCCTCTCTCCTCATCTCATCTCCTCCTCTCCAACTCCTCTCACTCTCTCCTCTCGCTCCCTCATCCCCTCTCTCCCCCCTCTCTCCTCTCTCCCTCTCTCTCCTCTCCTCATCTCTCTCCTCTCCTCTCCCTCATCTCTCTCTCCTCTCTCCCCTCTCTCTCCCCCCCCTCTCCCAACTCTCCCTCCTCTCACTCTCTCCACTACTCTCTCCCTCTCTCTCCCTCTCCTCCCCTCCTCTCCTTCACTTCCCTCTCATCCACCTCTCTCCTCTCTCTCCCCCACTCTCTCTCTCACTCTCTCTCCTCTCCCTCCCTCATCTCTCTCTCTCCCCACTCTCAACCTTCCCCCTCCCCCCCTCTCACTCCTCCACTCCACACACCTCCCCCCTCCTCCTCCTTCTCCTCCCCCCCACTCTCTCCCTACTCTCTCCTCCCCCACTTCTCCTCCACTCCCACTCCCCCGACTCTCTTCTCCTCTCTCTCCCCCACTTTCATTCTCCCTACTCTCTCTCCCCACTCTCATCTCTCTCTCTCCCTCTCTACTCTCACTCCTCTCTCCTCTCTCACATCTCTCTCTCTCCCCCTCTCAACTCTCTCCCCTCTCTCCACTCCTCTCCCGTCACGCTCCACGTCTCTACTCTCTCTCTCTCTCTCTCTTCACTCTCTCTCTCTCTCTCTCTACATCTCTCTCTCTCTACTCTCTCTCCTCTCTCTCTCTCTCCTACCTCTCTCTCCCCACTCAGATCTCTCTCCCCACTCTCATCTCTCCCTCTCTCTCTCTCATCTCTCCTCTCTCTCTCTCTCTCCCCACTCTCATCTCTCTCCCCACTCTCATCTCTCTCCCCACTCTCATCCTCTCTCTCTCTCTCTCTCTCTCTCCCCTCCACTCTCTCTCCTCTCTCTCATCTCTCTCCCCACTCTCACCTCTCTCGCCGCTCTCCCACTCTCATCTCTCCGTCCTCTCTCTCTCAGCTACTCTCTCTCTCTCTCTCTCATCTCTCTCCCCACTCTCATCTCTCCTCCTCTCTCCTCTCTCCCCACCTCATCTCTCCTCTCTCTCTCTCTCTCCTCCCCACTCTCATCTCTCTCTCTCTCCTCTCCCCACTCTCATCTCTCCTCTCTCTCTCCTCACTCCCCACTCATCTCCTCTCTCGATCTCCCCACTCTCATCGCTCCTCTCTCTCTCTTTCTCCCCACTCTTATCTCTCTCTCCTCTCTCTCCCACTCTTATCTCTCTCTCCTCTTCTCCCCACTCTCATCTCTCTCTCCTCTCTCTCCCCACTCTCATCTCTCTCTTTCTCCCACACTCTCTCTCTCCCCACTCTCATCTCTCTCCTCCCTCTCTCTCCCCACTCTCTTCTCTCTCTCCCTCTCTCCCCACTCTCATCTCTCTCTCTCCCACTCTCATCTCTCTCTCTCCCCACTCTCATCTCTCTCTCTCCTCTCTCTCCCCACTTCTCTTCTCTCTCTCCTCTCTCTCCCCACTCTCATCTCTCTCTCCCCACTCTCATCTCTCTCTCTCCTCTCTCTCCCCACCTCACTCTCTCTCTCCTCTCTCTCCCCACTCTCATCTCTCTCTCTCCCCACTCTCATCTCTCTCTCCTCTCTCCCCACTCTCATCTCTCTCCCCACTCATCTCTCCTCTCTCTCTCTCTCCCCACTCTCATCTCTCCCTCTCTCTCCCACTCTCATCTCTCCCTCTCTCTCCCCACTCTCATCGCTCTCTTTCTCCCCACTCTCATCTCATCTCCCCACTCTCATCTCTCTCTCCTCTCTCTCCCCACTCTCTTCTCTCTCTCTCTCTCTCTCCCACTCTCATCTCTCTCTCTCCTCTCTCTCCCCACTCTCTTCTCTCTCTCCTCTCTCCCCCCACTCTCATCTCTCTCTCTCCCCACATCATCTCTCTCACTCCTCTCTCTCCCCACTCTCTTCTCTCGCTCCTCTCTCTCCCCACTCTCATCTCTCTCTCTCCCACTCTCATCTCTCTCTCTCCTCCTCTCTCCCCACTCTCATCTCTCTCTCTCCTCTCTCTCCCCACTCTCATCTCTCTCTCTCCCCACTCTCATCTCTCTCTCCTCTCTCCCCACTCTCATCTCTCTCCCCACTCATCTCTCCTCTCTCTCTCTCTCCCCACTCTCATCTCTCCTCTCTCTCCCCACTCTCATCTCTCCCTCTCTCTCCCCACTCTCATCTCTCTCTCTCTCCCCACTCTCATCTCTCTCTCCTCTCTCTCCCCACTCTCTTCTCTCTCTCCTCTCTCTCCCCACTCTCATCTCTCTCTCTCCTCTCTCTCCCCACTCTCTTCTCTCTCTCCTCTCTCCCCCCACTCTCATCTCTCTCTCCCCACCTCTCTCTCTCACTCCCTCTCTCTCCCCACTCTCTTCTCTCTCTCCTCTCTCTCATCTCTCTCTCTCCTCTCTCACCCCACTCTCATCTCTCTCTCCCCACTCCATCTCTCTCTCCACTCTCTCCCCACTCTCATCTCTCTCCCCACTCATCTCTCACTCCTCTCTCCCCACTCTCATCTCTCCTCTCTCTCATCTCTCTCCCCACTCTCATCTCTCTCTCCTCTCTCTCCCCACTCTCTTCTCTCTCTCCTCTCTCTCCCCACTCTCATCTCTCTCCTCCTCTCTCTCCCCACTCTCATCTCTCTCTCTCCTCTCTCTCCCACTCTCTCTCTCTCTCCTCTCCTCTCCCCACTCTCATCTCTCTCTCCCCACTCTCATCTCTCTCACTCCTCTCTCTCCCCACTCTCTTCTCTCTCTCCTCTCTCTCCCCACTCTCATCTCTCTCTCTCCCCACTCTCATCTCTCTCTCCCCACTCTCATCTCTCTCTCTCCCCACTCTCATCTCTCTCTCTCCCCACTCTCATCTCTCTCTCACCTCTCTCTCCCAATCCCCCTAGACACTCTCATCTCTCTCTCTCCCCACTCTCATCTCTCTCTCCTCTCTCTCCCCACTCATCTCTCTCCCCCACTACCACTCTCTTCACTCCTCTCTCCCACTCTCATCTCTCCTCTCTCTCTCTCTCCCCACTCTCATCTCTCCCCTCTCTCCCCACTCATCTCTCTCTCCCTCTCTCTCCCCACTCTCATCTCTCTCTCTCCTCTCTCTCCCCACTCTCATCTCTCTCTCTCTCTCTCCCACTCTCATCTCTCTCTCTCCTCTCTCTCCCCACTCTCATCTCTCTCTCTCATCTCTCTCTCCCACTCTCATCTCTCTCTCCACTCTCATCTCTCTTCCCTCTCTCATCTCTCTCTCTCCTCTCTCTCTCCCCACTCTCATCTCTCCCTCTCTCTCTCTCATCTCTCTCTCTCTCTCTCTCTCTCTCTCCACTCTCATCTCTCTCTTCTCTCTCTCCACTCTCATCTCTCTCTCCTCTCTCCCACTCTCATCTCTCTCTCTCCTCTCTCTCCCCACTCTCATCTCTCTCTCTCCTCTCTCTCCCCACTCTCCATATCTCTCTCTCTCCTCTCTCTCTCCCCACTCTCATATCTCTCTCTCTCCCCACTCTCATATCTCTCTCTCTCCCCACTCTCATCTCTCTCTCCCCACTCTCATCTCTCTCTCATCTCTCTCTCTCCTCTCTCTCTCCTCTCTCCCACTCTCATCTCTCTCTCTCCTCTCTCCCCACTCTCATCTCTCTCTCTCCTCTCTCCCCACTCTCATCTCTCATCTCTCTCTCTCTCCCCACTCTCATCTCTCTCTCTCTCCTCTCTCTTCCCCACTCTCATCTCTCTCTCCTCTCTCCCCACTCTCATCTCTCTCTCTCCTCTCTCTCCCCACTCTCATCTCTCTCTCTCCTCTCTCTCCCCACTCTCATCTCTTCTCTCCCCACTCTCATCTCTCTCTCTCCCCACTCTCATCTCTTCCTCTCTCTCCACTCTCATCTCACTCTCTCCTCTCTCTCTCCCACTCTCAACTCTCCCACTCTCATCTCTTCCTCTCTCTCTCTCATCACTCTCTCTCCTCTCTCTCTCCCTACTCTCATATCTCTCTCTCTCACTTCATCTCTCTCTCTCTCCCACTCTCATCCTCTCTCTCCTCTCTCTCTCCTACTCTCATCTCTCTCTCTCTCTCCCACTCTCATCTCTCTCTCTCACTCTCATCTCCACTCTCATCTCTCTCTCTCTCTCTCCCCACTCTCATCTCTCTCCTCTCTCTCCCACTCTCATCTCTCTCTCTCTCCACTCTCATCTCTCTCTCTCACTCTCTCTCTCCCACTCTCATCTCTCTCTCCTCTCTCTCTCTCTCTCATCTCACTCTCTCTCTCTCTCTCCCACTCTCATCTCTCTCTCTCCTCTCTCTCTCTCAATCTCCCCACTCTCACTCTCTCTCTCTCCTCTCTCTCTCTCTCTCTCCCCACTCTCATATCTCTCTCTCTCTCTCTCTCCATCATCTCTCTCTCTCTCTCTCTCTCTCCCACTCTCATATCTCTCTCTTCCTCTCTCTCTCCCCTACTCTCATCTCTCTCTCTCCTCTCTCTCTCCTCTCTCTCTCTCTCTCTCTCCCCACTCCTCTCTCTCTCTCCTCTCTCTCCACTCTCATTCTCTCTCCTCTCTCTCCCCTCTCCTCTCTTCTCTCTCCCCACTCTCATCTCTCTCTGCTCCCTCTCTCTCTCTCCCTCTTCTCTCTCCACTCTCCCTCTCCTCTCTCTCCCCACTCTCATCTCTCTCTCTCCTCTCTCTCTCTCCACTCTCATCTCTCACTCTCCCTCTCTCCTCTCTCTCTCCACTCTCATCTCTCTCTCCCTCTCTCTCTCTCTCCCACTCTCATCTCTCTCTCTCCTCTCTCTCTCCCACTCTCATCTCTCTCCCTCCTCCTCTCTCTCCACTCTCATCTCTCTCCTCCTCTCTCTCCACTCTCATCTCTCTCTCCCTCTCTCTCTCTCTCTCTCCCCTCTCCTCTCTCTCTCCCCACTCTCTCTCTCCTCTCTCCACTCTCATCTCTCTCTCTCTCACTCTCATCTCTCTCTCTCTCCTCTCTCTCCCACTCTCATCTCTCCCTCTCCTCTCTCCTCTCCCCACTCTCATCTCTCTCTCTCCTCTCCTCTCTCCCCACTCTCTCTATCTCTCTCTCTCCCCACTCTCATCTCTCTCATCTCTCTCCTCCTCTCCCCACTCTCATCTCTCTCTCTCTCTCTCTCCTCTCCCCACTCTCATCTCTCATCTCTCTCTCTCTCTCTCCCCA
The DNA here is from genome assembly GCF_030463535.1 of Salminus brasiliensis. Lineage (NCBI taxonomy): Eukaryota > Metazoa > Chordata > Actinopteri > Characiformes > Bryconidae > Salminus > Salminus brasiliensis. The sequence goes on along the minus strand of NC_132902.1, from coordinate 12,718,502 downwards.
CTCTCATCTCTCTCTCTCTCTCTCTCCACTCTCTCTCTCTCTCCCCACTCTCATCTCTCTCTCTCTCCACTCTCATCTCTCTCATCTCTCATCTCTCTCTCTCCCACTCTCACTCTCTCTCTCCTCTCTCCCCACTCTCATCTCTCTCTCTCCTCTCTCTCCCACTCTCATCTCTCTCTCTCCCCACTCTCATCTCTCTCTCTCTCCCCACTCTCATCTCTCTCTCTCTCCCCACTCTCATCTCTCTCTCTCTCCCCACTCTCATCTCTCTCTCTCCCCACTCTCATCTCTCCCTTCTCTCTCTTCTCCCTCTTTCTCTCTCACTCTCCCCTTCTCTCTCTCCTCCCTCTCTCCCCCTCCACCACCCCACTCTCTCCCTACTCTCTCTTCTCCCCTCTTTCTCTCCCCACTCACTCCTCTCTCTCAA